>NC_091111.1:14656785-14958928 GCF_024713975.1 Paralichthys olivaceus
GCTGCACTGGTTACCATCAAAGCTCCTGCCTGTGTCACAGGAAGATGCACTCGCACGACATCCTTACCCAGGCCTCGCTAAATGTCACCACAGCAGCACTTTGCACTCACAACTCATGCATAAAATAATGCCGCTTGTGTTGAGCAAACATTATTACAGAATGTGCCACAATACGATACGGATTTAGGTTAATGAGAGTTTAATGGGAGCACAAATAAAAGCATGTAAGAATGCAGAGGACGCAGGGCAACTTCAAGTGCTCTACTACATGATTACAGGGGGTTATATAATATGCAGGATTTTTTTATTTTCCAGTTTTTCATGTTGGTTCACAATTTAATTTTATGATAGAAACATATTTCCTTCAAGTACACTGTGAATCGTCTGTCAGTGGCTCACAGGAAGGTTGGGATCAAAATAAAATGATCAAAGAGATAAAAGGCATTTCACACTAAATGACGTATATGATATGTGTAAATGAGTCAGGTGTATCACTGTTTACAAGCTGTGTCTCAATTCAGGGACGTGGATTTTGAGGACGTGGTCTACCAGGCCCATGATGACCGCCTCCTTCATGGGCCACACAGACGGTCTGGTCTACAGAGGATTTCCGTAATCGCCGTCAACTCGAATTTTGACCCTTGACCTTGTTTGGAGAGCAGATTACAGAACTGAAACTTTTTCCTCAGTTCAAATCTCTTTGGACACTGGATGGGTTGGAGGCCGGTATATTCAGGACCAAAGTTCAATTTAACTGAACCTTAAGTGCAGCCTTTTCCTCCAATGTGGAGAAACTGTGGCCGTGGGTCGTCCACCAAGCAGAGGGTTGGAGGTTTAATCCCTGGCTCCTCCAGTCCGCATGTGGAGGTGTCCTTGGGCAAGCCATTATTCCCAAAATCACCCCTGACAACAGTTCCATCAGACTATGATAGAAAAACTGCTGCTGTGTGAATGAATGAATGTGTAAAGTGTGAAGTGCTATAAGTTATTGACAAGACGAGATAAGCGAGATATAAATGCAGCCCATGTTCCATCTGTAAAGCATTTCCTGTAAGATGCTGCACAAGATGACAAGTTGTCCAATGATAACTTAACTTTGAAAAAAGGCTCACTCCTCTTTTAGAATTACAACCTGCCCTGTGCACAGAGCCAGGTCAGTTTGGAGTGGAGGAACATCAACTTACTACAACCCCATCCATCCCATCCTTTGGAATCAACTGGTACGCCGACTGTGAGCCAAACTTTATTGTCCGACATCAGTGCACGACCTCACTAATGCTCTTGTGGCTGAATGGCAGCGAAACCCTGCGACCGGGTTCCAAGAAAAATCTGGAAAGCCGTCAAAGAAGAAATAAGAGCGGAGGGTTTTACATCAGTGATCAACAATCACACGTGGGAGTCATGTTTGACCTCATAGTGTTACATGATCTTCATGTATTAGTCGAGGTGTTATCTACACTAACAGTGACGTAAGCCCAATGCAAATGAGTGTGGCCTGGGATTCTGTGCAGTCAGCTCTGAGGCAGTGATTATGAATTATCCTCCTGCATCACAAAGAGAGAGACCACAGGAGTGCAGGGCAGGAAGCAGGAAGCAGTGACGGATGCAGTTTGATGGAGAGTAGAAGAGGTCACGGCCCATTTCACACATCGCACCGAGGAGATTGCAGGAGGGCATGACGCGGGCTCCACGGCTATGTCTCCGCAAATAAGCAGATGCAAATGTGCCACCCGCGGCGGAGCTGAGGACGAGGAAGGACGAGGAGCGAGGAGAACACAACACCAGGAAAAGATTTGACTCTGCAAGATCGAAATGATATCAGACGACGGTGATGCCGGTGGGGCTGCACAGAGGCGAGATAAAAAATAAAAAATCATCCAGGAGCTGCTGAGTCGACAAGGAGTTTGTTATCGCTCGTGGCACGTGCTGGACTTTTAAAGAGTCATGCCTCGATGCATTTCAGCCACACACTGACCACTGGGCGAGACACAGGCCGGGGGGAGGTGAAGCCAAAACCATATGTCGCAGCGTCCATGTGAGCAGCTGCATGTGGCCGTGTTTGGGATTTATCAAAGTCACTTCATCAGAAGACAACACGTCATAATCATCCATGTATTTACTCGCAGCGCTGCAATAGTTCTAATTTGCTGCATGATTCATATACAGTGATGGTGTAATGTATAAATGGAAACTTAAGATCATTCACATACCACTACTAGAGAGTCACATACACTCAAATCCAATTACTCCCCAATTACACTCTGATATGAGTAATGCAGAGGAAATATAAATATCAACTGACCTGTGAGATGAGGATGAGATATTTCAGCTAAATGACCTAATGGACTTCTATCGTGTTCCTTTTGAGTCTTGTACATGCATTTTGCAAAAGTGGATGAAAGGATGAAACAAAAACAGAATCTGATAATCATGCAAAGAAAAAGTGGTTTAATGACCAAGCACCAGACATCTTGTCCCTTACTAGCACCATTACCACTTTGAAAAACGGTTCACCAATGAAGAGCAATGAATCCTGGGATACGTTGGAGCGGGAAGGATCTACACTTTGTTTGTCAGGGATGGAAGGATGCATTTGTCAGCTTCATTTTTAGGGACCCTTCTAAACGGGACAGGCCCCTGAAATGAGACAGATCTTCTGTCTCCAAATGTATGAGATGGCAGTGTTCGTATTCTGGGTATTTTAGTTTTATTTGTGGATGGTGCGAGTTATTGCATTTGGCCGATGAGCTCATGGAACTTCCTGTACAGTGAAAAGGGAGACATCATGGAGGACTGTGGTCATAAACGGTTTAGAACAGTAACTGACACCAAGTGGTTTGGGATGATTGTTCATAAGGTGATGACCTCATGTGCTCCTACAGTATTTTAAATCTTTAAAAAAGTCAGACCTTTTCCAGAGAATCATTCATCGTTTATATTGAACATGTTCAAATCATATTTTTCCCTCTTTGATATTGAGATGAAACTAGAAGTGGAGCACAGAGTTGGAAAGTCTTTTTCTCTCTTGTATAATTATATCGTCTTTAAATACTGTTTCAAAGCCAGGAATTACAAATATCACTCAAGGGGAAATGCACTCACTCGTTCATTCATTCATTCCTTTTGTTTGTCAATACCTGGAAGAGTCATATTTAAAGGAATCAAGCTACAAAAAAAGAAACCCAAAATTGTAGAATATTATGAACACTTGAAATATTTCCCCCCAAAACACTGAGACATGTTGAGGCTACAGTGGCTCTGCAGCTGTGACCTATTTTTGACTTTTTTCCTTTTTTTTTAATTGCAAAGAGAGAACGCTGGATTTTTGTGATAATACCGTTTCTTTAAATTTATAAAACCGTGGTTCCTCTTCGCCTTAAAATCTAAAGCTACACAAGTGAATTTGGGAAACGTGTGTGGCTGAGCATTTTCCTCCCCTCCTCCTCTCCCCTGCTCCTCTTCTCTTTCTTCTGCTCCAGATAAGTTCTTTTAATTGCTGGCCTCGTTTTCGCTATATCCCCATAAATCACACATGCACGCACACACAGGGAAGAGCGGTGCACGGCTCGGGCTGGTCACACCACCAGCCTGAGGGGGGACATGTTTGAAGGGTTTTTAGTTGCGTCATCATGTTGCAGGATTACAAATAGTCTGAACGCACCCACTTAACTGGGGACTTTTTCATTTATGCCTTTTGGGGGAAAAACAAAATCAAGCAACTGTGATTTAAATAATTCAAAACACTTTTTTTTTTAAAAATGTTTAAAAATGTATTTTTGAAGAAAAAAAAAATCCAGAAAGTCGAGTTACTTCTTCCCCCTCAGTAAATTCAAACATTGAATATGACTATATTTAGGTTTTAACCCCATGTGATGAGAGAAAGAAGCCCCTTGTTCTCCTTCCTCCTCATCTTTCCACGTTGCTTTTTTTACCCTGGGAAACCCCCCGCCACAGTCTTCATGACACATTCAACCCACCTATTATGTTGCACTGTGGGGGGGCCCGGCGAGCCAAAACAATAATTTAGACCCCATTTCACTGCTGCACTTATCGGCTAAGTGCTCGCACAAGTCGTCAAAAGCCCCACGTTGCTCTAATGTTGGTTTAATGTCGATGAGTTTCGATGGATGATCCAGTCTCACATTCACTTTACAGTCATTTTTACACAAAGGGGATCTAACTGTTGTGAGAAAGTTTAAGTAATAAGTTTATTCAATTTGTTATTTCTTGTGTTATTTTACTTCTGAATGATGGAATGTTTGACACAACCTTCTGGTGCTGAAGTAAAAGTATGAGTACATCACGTTTTACAGAGTCAGAGTCAATTCCTCTTTTATACTGAGGCTACGACAGTGAGGCATTTTCAGCTCAGTATGGAAACCCGGGCTGGACACAAAAAAGGAGTGACGTTTGGGGTCGGGTATGGGCTATCTTGATTTTTTTACAGTGCACGTTCCGCTGGAAAACATTGGATGCTGGGTTCTGTTAATTTTCAATCTGGCTAAAATCTCACAATATAACTTTGGAGATATTGAACTATGGGTAATGTAGTTGATCAGTCGCAACCCCCCCCCCCAAAACCCCCAGGATATCTCAACTTTTTGACTCGTAGCTTGTGAACGGTTCATTTTTCAGGCAACAGACAAGAAGTTCAACAATCTAAGTATTAATAGAGTCTGACCTTTTATACTGGCATCCATGGGTGTGTACATGTGTAGACATGTAAGTATATATATCTCACACACACATGTATAGTAACCCAGCGTGTCCCTGACTGTTCTGTGTGAGGAAAGGTGCAAAGTTGAGCTCGTATTCGCATCCTCGACCGTCTCAGTCGTGGAGGTTTCATATGCAGCGAGTGAAACTCAATAGGTCCATCAATTACCTCTGTTTCCTTGGTGTCTTCACAAACAACAGCTGCAGAGTTTAATAAACTGGCCGTGCAACTCAATCACACGGGCTAAAATATCACGGAGCCTGAAAAGCAGCAGGATGATGAAAAGTCGGCTCCTCTTCTCGTCAACTCTCCATCCATCTATTTGACACAAATCTCCGTCTTGGAATACAAGTGAGAATTTATCAGCATTCTCAGGCCTTTTGTAATTTTGACGGAGACTACCCGTGTTTTCAGAATGACGCACAGTGACGTGGCATGTTGCCGGGGCACTGAGGAATGCTGTCGCTGTATTAAGTTGCTTCATTTTTGGTTGTCGGACAGAGGTAAATTTTTTCCATGGTAACTGGAACCTCATTCAAAACTCTGTCCTTGAATAGATATGAGAAGCTTCTTTTAGACTGAATTCGAGTCACTGGTTCACGTTTGTGCGTCTGCTCAGGTCCTCACTTTACTTCGTTCTTTTCAGCACTGATACAAAAAGACATGAAGAGACTAAAAGTGGAGTACCAAACAGAAAGACGTGAAAAAAAAAGCAATGGAAAATTACTGTGAGTGAAAGTGTGACTGTATATATTCCAGTGTGTTGATGGAAAGTAAATGAGGGTGGTGAGGATGTGATGAGGGAGACAGGAAACAGGGTGAAACGTCTTCAGACGTGATGCAGAAGAACCACAGCAGATTCTAAACTTAGTGGTGACGCAGATTTGATTGTTTGTACCAAATTGCCATTGCCAATCAAAATCTACCTGACTAGATTCTAGAGCTTTAAGAAAAAGAGACGTAAAATGTTTCCTCATCTGTTAATCGATATTTATGAAGAACTTTTCTAGTCTTAGTAACGACTCAAAAACTGCACAGTACACGTCGTGTTCATCCACACATTCCTACAGCGCTTCTACACGAGGTGCTTCTCCAGTCACAGCCATCAGGGGCACAGGCTTCAGCGTCTTGCCCCAAACCACCAACATTCTGGTTAGTGGACAACCCGCTCTACTCCCAGAGCCACAGCCACCACGTCAACAAAGACACAACTAAAAAGAGGCAGACAACTACAAACACACACAAAGAGATGCAGACCTACAACAAAGAGACATAAAATGACCCCATGGAGGTCACATCATCTGTGATCATTTTGTGCAGCGCTGGGGAATTTTACCTTTCTGTTCCCAGAGGCATATTTCATCATAATCTGTCGGAGGTCTGACCACATCTGAAGGCACAAGAGTTCACCACTGAAGTCCACACACGAAGGTGGGGTAAAAAAAAAGATGGTGGTCATAGTGAAGGGGGGGACACACACAAAGTTGTTTAAATGTGACGATAACAGCACATTTTCACTGTGTATAGTGGGGGTGAATGTTGGTTGTTGTAGGTTAAAGGCCCCCAGGTGTGTGTGCAGGGTGGGGGGGGGTGTGTTCCTGGGTTTTTTTTCTTTGATTTTAACAGACACGTGAAAACACCCACGCAAGCGATATGTTCGACCACGTCCAGGTTCTCTGGTTAAGAACACGTACGGCCATTTTTAAGAAGAAAAAGTAGAGCACTGGAATTTTAAGTAAATTCTATGCAAACAACTCAAAGAGGAGTAACTGGAACTTCCGCCTCATGGTTGTACGTCTCCGCAGAGCAGTCAAGTTGCAGTTTTTATCCATGTCCACACTCATGTTTGTATTGAAGACTGGAGGAATTCAATGAAACGTGTATTCAACCAAACTCTAACAAGGTCTCAGAACCTGGAGTCCAACTGAACATCAGCGATCACTCTGGGCGATCTCGATGAATCCAATTCACAAAAAAGTGAAGTTACGAGTCCGACCATCAAAATCCACTCAGTTCATCTTTGAGACGAATTTAACGTTTCAGCAAATATTTCTCAAATAGTTCCAACAAATTAGAAACATTGGCGCTTGACCTTTGACCACAAAATCGAATCAGTCGAGACACACGTCCAAGAGAAGGTTTCCAGCGAAGTTGAAAGGATTCCTTTGAGGTGCTGCTGAGATGTGGTGTTCACAAGAGAGGGGCGGACGGACGAGCAGAAGACGCGTGGGATCTGTTGTTTTTGGTCCTTTTATAGGATTTAGTAAAAGTAAATATGAAAAATACAGAATTACATGAAACGAAGGGTGGAAACTTTCTGGGATGACATAATGACTTTTTGCTCCAGACTCATTTGTGTGTGTGTGTGTGTGTGTGTGTGTGTGTGTGTGTGTGTGTGTGGTCTGAACTCTCCTCGCAGCAGAAGCTCAATCAAAACGCACAGTGACACATAAACACATAAAACACATTGATGGAAACGTTATTAAACTTCTTTTTGCACCTACAGCTCAAATTCCTTCGTGATCCCTCGCATACGAAAAGTCTGAGGGAGCTAATGAGCGGTTCGTTCTCCGGCTGTGACTTTGAGAAGGTTCTTTTCTTTTTTTTGCTTCTTTGGGTTCTCGTGTTTTTCGGAATGGAAACATCAGTGGAGCTGAATCAGGACTTTTATAAATAGCTCAGACTATGATAACATAACAGAGCTTCTCAGTGGGGCTGCTGCTGAAGCTCCCTGCAGCAACACACACGCACACGCACGCACACACGCACAGCAGGCATGAAGGAGGACACTGCTGCTCTCTGGTGGACAGAAACGGAATCTCTTACCAGGGTATTTATTTCCACAGAGGATAGTGGTGAGTATTTCAGTTACCATGTAGATTTTCTGATCGTGTGATACCAGTTGCACCTCCAATAAAACAGACTCAGTTACGCACCTGAACCAAAGAGAAGGAAACACCCACAGACTCTTCCTCCTACCTGCACAACCTTTTTCATCAAGATCCATGAATTACACCTTGGGAATGTGGAAAATGTAAAAAAACACAGAACAGAACGTGTTTGACTGATGCTAATGACGCTCACTAATGCTGCAGATGTTCCTTGTTGCTGCAGATGTTCCGTGTTGCTGTGTGTTCTGTAGGAAACAGTCTCAGCTGTCAAATGGATGATTTTTTGGACGAGAGACAACTTGAATCCACGTGTCCCTCTCTCTCTCTCTCATGGTGTGTGTGTCGCAGCAGTGTTACCAGCCCTCTGCTCTGATTAATGCATGTTTATGAGATGCTGCATTAAAGCTGTCACTGTCCAGAAAGCCTCCTCCGTCCCGCTCTTGTTTGTGTCTCCGTCTGTCTCCTTGTTGACTTATTTCCTCTCAGAAGTGCTGTGTTGATATGACAGCGCTGGGCCCGGGGCACGGTGGGACAGAGGGACGCAGCGACGGGGCAATAAAAGTGTCATTTTTCACCTTGTTTATAAACAGCTCGTAACGTTGAGATGAGCCATTGCCTATTATGGTCCAGGCCTGGCCTGTGACATCAGAAAACAGAGCGGGACGGCCAATGAGGAGAGTGTTTTAACGAGCCGGCCTTTGGATGTTAGGAGTCTGGACTAGCTCGTCCCATGGTAACGCAGGTAGACAGTGTACTTGTTATCATCGAGCCTGGGAACAGACTGGGGTCTAACACTTATCAAGCTGTCTGGTGAGACACAAACTTTGGAACATGAATATTGCAGAGGTTGTGGGGTTATGGGACAGCTTTATTACTCTGACAAACACCATTCCTCAGGAGGGCCTCGGTGGGAGGACAGGGCAGGACGGCCATATGCCCGCCTGCCTCTTTTGCTTTGCAAAACAGACAGGTTGAACTTTTTAACTCCCCTGCGTGACTTTTGATTCACCTTTATCCTGCAGCGCTTGACCCAAGCGGCTGCTGCGAACGGGCATCTATCTTTAGCGGATGTGATTCAGCGCGTTGCCTCAGATCGCTGCAGGAGCGAGAGGCCTGACAGGCTGCAGGATTCTGGGTAAATGTGTTTGTAGTGACTCAGACGACAGCGTGAGCTTGTGGACAGGTCCACTGTGCTGCTCCTGATGCTTTCTCTTTTTAATAACGCCTCTGAAGTTACTCGCCCTTTGGACTGTAATGCAGATTTTTTGTCATAATGCAGGTGGCTGCCTTCAAGAGGAAGGAGGGATGGAGGGAGGGAAAGTGTTAGAGGAGGAAAAGATGGAGAGACCTCCTCCCCCTTCCATATGCTCAATATGCCTCTGGTTCACATGCTGCTCGTGTCCAACTTCTTTCTCTTGGTTCACACAGGCAGCAGTGATGCATTGAGAATTTATTCACCTCTCATCTATCTGCTGCTCAGGGGAAATAACAACAGGCCTGTGACTGAACGCCTCAGGTGATGATATGAGGATGGAAAGAAAGGGACATACCGCCCTCTTGTGCACAGAGGCAGCACTACACATTTCTGTTGCAGTATCATGCACACTTGTTATTTTAAGTTCTGTCGTGGCAGGAATACGATTCTCAACTATTCTAAACAAGAAGGTCAAGGAGCTTTAAGCTTGTAGGAAACTGGAAAGTGTAAGCTTCACATTATAATATACCTCTTTACAACCAGTGGCAATCCCACTTTTGGCATTTATAAATAGCAAATAAACATTTCATAAATGGATGATAAAATAAAAAGGTAGGAGTAAGAATATATGTTTATTTGTGTATTTGTTTAAGCTTAGGCTGCTGAATTAATGACAATATAATAAATAGTATAAAACAATATAAAATGTAAATAAAAGCCAGTACAGTAAATAGATTGTGCAAAAAAATATCAGAAAACAGGAAATGAGAGCTCCAGGCCTTAAGTTTTACCTGATGAAGGGTTTTCCTCAATATCTTGATTTTCTTCCATGTAATTACAAACTTAAATGATTTCAATTGTGTTGCATGAACGATATGTTTTTTAGTCGAGTACATCTGTCGGTGGGATCTCGCTCCCGAAGCTCCATCCCCCAAGCTCCACGGTGCAAGATGGCAGCGTTTCTATCCTGAATATTTTTGGATTAATTTCAATAAAGTGGGAGGAAGTGGAGATGTGTCGTCCATCTTTAAATACAGTCTACGGTGGTGATGTCAGTCAGCTATAAAATCTATAAACTTCCCTAATGAGTCAGAACAATTATGTAGTCACATCAAAGTTGGTGAAACGTACTTCAAATTCTGCCTGAAGAAAATAAAAATCACAAAATACTCCATTTTAACTTCACTTTCACAGCTACAGTGACCTTCTCCTCTCGACACCGGTGATTTAGCTGCTCTCTGATTGTTCGGCCACTAAACGGATCTGTAAGGCTCAGACTCAACATGATGTTGAACTGGCACTGACACACACTTTCCCCTGCTCTCTCTCAGACGTTTAACTTTGTTCCTGGTGTCTCACTCGTTTTATTCTTTCATTTCATGTCTCTTCTTAGGTTTCCCTCTCCCTCTCCTCCGCTCTACATCTCCAGGGTCCTCAGCGGGCTTGTAAAGAAGCTTTAATAGAGAGGAATATAAATCTGCAAGTGACAAACTCCAGTCGTGGCAGGGCGGGGGCCAGTGTGTAAAACTGGGACCTCCAAGGCTCCCGTGCCCTCTTTGCAATTCCCGCTGGCACTGCTGCGAGACCCCACAACCTCTCAGCCCGAACCACAACACACGGCCAAGACGCTCGGAGCTTTTTCTGGAGTCTAGACTGAAGGTGAACAGTCATCGCCCGACGTTGCCCAGAGGATGTTGGCTTTAGTGTGAGCAGTTCCAGGAGCTTAGCCTGGCAGAGTCCCTGCAGTCTTTAAAACCAGTTACCTTTATTAGATTTATTACTTATTCTGTCTACACACATTTCAATTTCCTTCTATTTTCCTAAATGTATTAACTGCCCCTGGAAGAGATTTTTTAAACACAGTTTAAAAATAATTCAAGTCTGAAACAAACAGATTTAAAGTTATGATCCTTTAGATTTTTAATTATTGTAGGAAAAATTCAGACAGGTCTCAATTTGTCTGTGTCTTTAATAAACTTGTTGACATGTTATGCTGATGAAAGGAATGTGTGCATCACAAGTTTAATGCCCCTGACATCTATGAAGTCTGAAAAGATAGTGACTTCATTAAAATCTAATGTTAAAGTAACAGTTGTTGCTTCTTGGGATATTTGGCTGAACCGGAAACATCTTCAGTGACATCGACTTTGACACAAACTAAAGAATCCGACTCCAGTTGTCAGGAGCTTCTCATATATAATCACACACAGAAACAAAAGATGAATTCTCTCTTTGATTAGGATGTGAGCACTGTACTTTCTATTTTACTTTTGATTGTAAAGAAATCGAATATAAGTGAACTGTTTGGATAAAGAGGAAAAAAAAACAACTGACAGAAAATAAATGCAGACAGAGAGAGAGAGAGAGAGAGAGAGAGAGAGAGAGAGAGAGAGAGAGAGAGAGAGAGAGAGAGAGAGAGAAGGAACCAAAGTGTAGGACTTTGTTAAAGCATGGTTATGTGTCCATAATGTGACAGAAGCCATTGTTTCATTGATGCTATCAACACATCATAACATATTTAAATTCCAACACAGAGAATCTGTGAGAGTGTCCAATAGGTGGCACTGCACAGTTCCAGACAGAGAGCAGAGAGGCTGTACAGTATAATAACATTTCCTCGTCTTAAAACGGAAGATAAACTGACTTTTAACTGTTAAAACAACAGATCGGCCTCACTGGCTGCTGAACTGGAGGCTGCACATGGATTCCTGTTAGAATAATGGAATGATAGATTTAACAGGCCCAGTTCCCAAATTAATAATTCTGTTCCACAATGCAGAGCGTATCAAATCTGTCAGATAGTTTAAGCTGCGTCTTTTGACTCCACCTTTTTTCCATTTTGCTTGAGTTGAGTTTGGCCCCACAGTTTCCATGCCCCTGCAGTGCAGCAGCAGCAGCAGCAGCAGCAGCAGCAGCAGCAGCAAGCAGCAGCAGCAGCAAGCAGCAGCAAGCAGCAGCAGCAGCAGCAGCAGCAGCAGCAGCAGCAGCAGCAGCAGCAGCAGCAGCAGCAGCAGCAGCAGCAGCAGCAGCAGCTGTGTTTTGAGTCATTTACAGCTCAGCTGACATTGCTGCTCCATTTAATGGATTAGAGGACAATGAAATCATTTTCTGAGAGACGCCTTCGGGGAGATGATGGATTCAGTGAATGCAACAGCTGATAAAATTTGACTTTCACTTCATAATGTGTTGAAAATCTAAACGCAGATTGAGTGGAGTGGAAGATGACATCTTCATTACTCAACTCAGAATAATCGCAACAAAAGACCGTGGCATACTTCGCCTCGCCTGCCAGGAAAGAACACATTTAAATTCACTAGATGGAGATTTGTATTTGAATCTGCACCAAATTCTCATACAGGCACTCATAAATATCAGTCCCATAAACATGCCTGATTTCTTTCATCAAGATCCATGAATTATTCTCTGGGAAATCAAGGAAAATCTTATTCCACAACATTCATGAAAGTGAAAAACAAAACTGGATCTGTCCCCCCGACTCATATCCACCTGGAAATGTAATGAGACCAACACCTCATCCTTATACGAAGTTTTGTGATGATCCGTCAGGTAGTTTTTGTATAATCTTACAGATAAACAGTCTGTATAAAAATATTAAATTCCTGATGAAAATGTCTTGTTTTCCTTCATCAGACAGTGAAATATAAAAATCACAGCAGCTGAGGTTTGGTAGTAAACTGGAAGAAAATCAAATTAATCTCTTGTTAGCTATTTATCTCATGTAAGGCACCAATAATGCTTTTTCCATATTAACTTCATTAAAAAAATAAAAATTGTGCTGTTACTCATGGACAATTACACCATTTCTTATGCATTGCCCAGAAATCACACTGTATGATTTCAACATTTAGGGATTTCTTTAGCTCCATTAGTCATAAAACTCACTGTGCGTGAGTAAAATGTTACAAATAGTTTGGATTGAAGCAGAATGTGTCATCTATGGTATAATTTCTGTAAACTTCTCCATATATTTTCATTTATTATCCGAAACACTTTAGCAAATACATGGCATGTTCATCTGTAGATAATAAATCACCAGATGAGTCAATTCATGGAGGAATAAAGAGCCATAAAAACATGATTGTTTGCTGTGGATTAATTCGTATATAAATACTGAAGCTTATATTGCGTTGTCTGTGGTTTGGGTGAACAACTTCCAGGAATTATTCACCCACTGTGAAATCACCGGCTCTCCCTGCTTGATCACACTGGGTGGCAGGACTGGCACGGCACTGGAAAGCATTACTTCTGCATAGTGTTAATGGACTTACTTAACTCCTGGGTCCTGACTTGTGTTTTCCAATGAATTAAAGTGTCAGGAGCCACAAATCAGCGTCTGGGATAGGTCATGTGGGCAGCGGAGGAGGAGGAGGAGGAGGAGGAGGAGTGTAGGCCTGGTGGGTCTCAGCGTTCCTTCTTAATGGTTTGTTCCCCGGACGCATGAAACTAGAGCTTAAAACCCGACCTGTTGTTACCAAGGCCCCATTTGTACTTCCATCTACCCAGAACATGCTCACATGCACCCGCAACCGCACATGCATGCCATTACATGCTCATACATGGTGTAACAAGCGCTGCCATGTCTCCCTGACACACACACACACACACTAACGGCCCATCCCCTCTGTGCTTTTGGTAGAACAGTAACATTTACTCAGCTAAATGAATTAAGTAATCGCACAACCCCGCAGCCTCTGCATCACAGAGGAATTTCCATATTACAGCATGTGATACTCCCTGTTCACAGCACTCAGATGCCACTAATGCAAGCCCCTGGTCAGGCAGGCCGTAACCGGATAGCCGATGGGATTGTGCTGCAGCAGATGCAGTGGAGAGTGTGTGTGTGTGTGTGTGTGTGTGTGTGTGTGTGTGTGTGTGTGAGCAGGAGTGGAGGCACAGGGGCTGGTGGAAGTGGTCTTGGTGGTGGTGGTCACTCATGCTATATGGGTCCTGCTCTTTTTTATTACAGCTCATTAGGACAGCAAATAACTCACTACTCCATTTTCATTTAAGCAACAAGCCACTGGAGGCTTTGGTTCGCAGCGGTTCAGAATAGCCATGACGCATTGTTAGCTTGATGCGGCCCAGAGGAAAACCCGGCTAAAAATTACTTTTAAAAAACCGCAGAGGCTTTGGTTTTTAACAAACACCATTTGAGATATAATCGTTATGAGAGTTGGAAATTCCACTGTGCGCCTACATTACCCACAATGCAACTCTAAGTGCATCTTAGAGTTCAGTCAGAGATGCAGGTGTGTTATGTCGCCTTATGGAGAGGTGAGCAGTGAGCCGCACAGTTCTTCTCCAGTGACGTCTCTTGAAGTTCTTATCAGACTTTGCACACATCCCTCTGCAGCCACTAAAACTTTTTACAACTTTTTTCCTTCGTTGGCAGCAGTGCCTATAAACCACAAAAACAAAGTGAACTTCCTGTTGATTTAATGACACCTGTGATTACTTAACTAAGTAAACTTGAGTTTGATAATATAACAACAACTTAGACCTTATGAATATGTAACATCTCCAACAAACTCATATAAAAACTATTAAACTCATAATATGCCACTATGAAAGTAACTGTTCATTTGTGGTTATGATCATCACATATTTGTGTTGAGTAGATTATATATCTGAATACGACTCAGCCAATGAGTTTTTAACATCAAAACTAGCTGTGCTAAATTACAACCAATAGCTAAATTCCCAGCCCTCTCTTCCCAGGATCCTCTGCCTGCCCCATGTGGCAGGCTAATTAACCAGTTGGTAGGCCGAGCAAGGACGGAGGGCCACACACAGCTGCCTCAACCCTCTGCAGGGCTGGAGGGGGCCTCGACTTGGCGATGGCTACCAGCAGATTTGGACATGCTCGGGGAGGAGAGGTGGAACGTTTGAGTCAGAGCCGAAGCTGGCTGCTGTGGAGCGGTCAGAACGATGCTGCTGGCAAACAAAAAGTATTTGCAACTGCACGGAATCTGCTTTTTGTTTCAGAAGAGAAGTAATTCATAAATATCTCACTGACTCTTCAATGTTAAGCATGTTCAAGAGCCCAGGGGATGTGAATATCACCCCACACCTGAAGTGTAAGAATAGTTTTTCTGCAGGAAAGTTTATGAAGACACGGCTGGCGCTGCAGTCAGGTGTCAGAGAGACAGCTGTGCAAAGAGAGAGAGAAGTCACCCAGTCAGCATCCACTTCTACTCACCCTTTAAATCTCTCTCTCTCCCTCCCTGCTGCTCTGGGAGTCGTGTTTCAGGAGCTCTCTGCCATTGCAATCAGTGTTTTTACATTTCAGGCCTTAAAAAAACCTCATACAGAGACGCTGACATTTTGTCCATAAAGTTTCTATAACATAAATATGACCAAAGATGATTCACACCAGAGAAAATACAACTGCTTCATGTTTGGCACACGGGTACTTTTATACTACATCATCAAATTAATGTAATATAACTTTCATCAATTAGGACCAAAAATCTGTTTGTTTTTAAATTGAAATAAAAAAAAATAATAATGAGACATCTAACATGATAATTATGGCTATTGAATGATATATAATAATATCATTTTTAGCCATATTGCTTTAACCATTGACAGTGAAAGTTTCAGAATCAGTCCTTATGTAGTAAACTTCCTCCACACAAATACTCAACTACATCCGAGACACGCCAGCAGCTGTACTCCAATGTACTATGTCCAGTACAGATGAAGTGGCTCTTTACAACCACTAGGAGTCAGTTATTCTCATTTTTATTATTCCTCATTTCAATGGAGAGAAAAATAAAGTTATTTGATGGCGTCATTGTTTTTCAGGATGATGATTATAATGATGGTGATAATTACAGAGAGGAGGAGTATTCAGAATAATGCATTACACAGTTTCACTCTAAAAGTGAAAGTTTCCCTCAACAAGGTAAAATACTCATGAAGTGTTTGAGTAATTAAAAGTAGACGTGTCCTGACTAATGAACTCTGCTCTGACACTGAGTCTGACTTCCTGTGTCTCCTGCTTGATGATCCCACTGCACGTTAATAACACGGCTGATAGAGATCTTGGCATCGGAGCTCTGCAGCTGGACACTGGAGAAACAAGGTAATAATCAAGAGCAGTAAACAACATGCCGTCTTCCTAAGAACAATCATGATCATCAGAGGAAGTCTGACAGCTTCCAAGGAAACTAGATACGAGATGACGGAGCCAAAATACAAAGAGTTTGAGAAGTACACAGGTTTCATAGGGACATCAATAATATTTTTCACAGTGGGTGTGCTGCTGTTTTTATCTCCTGTCATCTACGAGATGATAATAGAGGAAATGATCAGTAGTGGAACATAACAGGATACTTACACAAGGACTGAATCAAAAATATTTGGGAGACAATTTACAAGAGTTTTTGATGCATATTTGTTTTACAGTTTATTTCTAATTGTCTTCTAATCGATTCTGGAAAACTATTCGATCAATATTATAGCATCTATTTTGATGATTGTCTTCTTTCTTTCCTCTCATTTGTCTTGGTTTAAAAAACATTGGTACTTTTGTTGTGAGTTTTCCAACTTAATGGATCTTTGATGATATTTTTGTTCTTTTGCAGGAAACTAAAACTAAAAAGTGAAGATTGTCTGATTGTTACATACGATCAGGTATAAAGTCAGGTCATCTGACATGTCTCACCTCGAGTACTGCACATACACCCACCGGCTATTTTCATCTACTGAAGCAAAAGGAAGCAAATAACAGTGCATTAGCACATGCTGCACCCACACAAAGGCGCACACACAAAAGGTACTTGGATTATTTTGGCAAGCGGCAAGTTTATTATTTTGTTTTATGGGGCTGGGAGGCGGGGGAGCTTGTTTTGCGGCGCTGTTTGTGATACGGCGGCTCTGTTTGTGAGCTTGTGAGAAAGGAAGCACCAGTAAGATCAATACATCCTCTACGTAGATTTCCAGCAGAGCGTGACGTGTGTGTGGGGAAATGAGCTGGGCCGAGGATACTTTGCTTGTTATGGATTTGACATGAACTTGGCCCCCGGCCTCTCAGAATGTGATGGATGTATTATTTAATCTTCCTGTCTTTGTTAACCTCCTTTTGGCCAAAGCCACAGCGATTCTCGCTCCCCGAGTGGATGAAACAACATCCCCAGTTTGGCCTTTGGATTTCGATGAAGTATAGTGATGGTCGTAATAACAGAGCCGCTCCACAAGGACCTTATCCATGGCAGACGAGCTAATGTGCTGTATTTTAAGCACACGTGAGTCAACTGCACAAGATGAGGTATCACTGAGGAGAGCAACAGCTGCATTCAAGGGCTGCGACACCTTATCAGCTTCAATATTAAGGGTTGGATGTTCACGGAAAAACTGTCAAGAGAATAGTTTAGTTTTAGGATATATTTCCAAGTAAAGACCTTTTGCAAAGTCAGGAGTATGAAACTAAAAAACAAAAAACTAGAGCAGCAGAGCACAGACCTCTGCCAAGGCCCAACGGTGCCCCCCTCCCCCAATTTCACACACTCATAGATAAAATTAACCAAGATTGATGAATTATCCTCTCAGAAAAAGATGCACCACAACAAGAACAAGAGAACAAGAACACATAAGAAGACTGAGGCTTAATGATGGACAGAGGTATGAGGATGCGTGTGTACGTGTGCGTCTCAGAGTTTGTGTGACTCTACTAAAAATAAACGTCTTGCCAGCAGCTTCAGACAATGATAGGGCAATAATAATCTTCGGAGGCTGAAGACGTCAGAGCAGTTGGACAGGATTCAGACTCAAAGACAAAGAGACAAATTTAGACCTTTGGTTTGTTGCGGGAACAATATTTGTCACCTTTGAGTCACATTTCAGCAAACACAGATTAACACTGGAGAAAAGACACAAACATGGAGCAATGACAGTGTTTGGCTGGGGGGGAGGGGGAGGAGAGAGGTTCAGACGCCAGTAGGTTTGTATGATTAGAGGTCAGCTCTATCAGGGGAGAGAGAGTTGACAAAGATATTTATACTTTTGTGTTTAATCGTCACAACAACAACAACCAATCAGTTTCTTACTTGGGAGCATGGACTGTATATAAAGATGACTGCTCCCCAAAAGTGGTGCTAAAGCATCTTGATTGCCATCTGGTGGCTAGCTGCAGCATAGGTCACAAACCCCTGCCTCCTCCATGTTAGCAGATGTGACATGGATCAAATTAAAATGTCAAAGTACACATTAAACTAGTTTACAATAAAAGATGGTTTCTGTCTTTTTTCAGATAAAGTTCCTTGGTTCACTTTTCTGGTAAGTTTGGTTTTAATTTGTTTTTTGACGCTATAGAAACAGGGTGAAACGTCATGATTGACAGCTGAGACTGACTCACGATTGGTCTACCACGGGACCTCGATATCTCGGTTCCACAACGTGATCACTACTGCGCAGGCTCCAAATTCTCTCTGGTTAAGTGGACAGGCATCATCTATATTTATATACACGCTATGCTCAGGACACACAAAATAAGTGAGATTTCGTGCTAATGTGTCATGCTAACTGTCCATTCCATGCACAGGGAATAAACTGCACAACCAGATGGACACACCTGGTTCACCAGCTGCCTCCTCTCTCCATTTTGATGGGATCATTGTTTGCATTAAAGTGATTTGATTTGCACAACAACCTGATAAACCTTAGTTTAATTTGGCTTTTAATATAAATGACTTGATATTTTCCTCATTTCAGTTCATACAAATGTCCTCAATGCGATCCCAGAGTTTGTTTGCACCACTTAAGCTCAATGCTTCAAAACATAAATGTTAGATCGGACGCTCGATGAAAAGTGCAATGGAGCTTTACAGCGGCTCTGTAACAGCCGGCGTGACCTAAAGCCGCTGAACCAGCTCCGCCACCGACGGAACGAGCCAAGTTCCTTTCAGAACGCAGGACACATGAGCGAGAAGGAAAAATTCTCAAGGAAAAACAACGAGGTGAGGGAAATGTTCCAACGTTTGCAGCAAGACACTAAAATGACTGCGGCGAGTTATTAATGAGAGCCTCCGTCACGTCACTTGTTGTCTCCGAAGAGGTGGATGAGCTGCTGTCAGCTGTGGTGGGCAATCAAACAAATATAGTGCTGGATTATGAACCCTCGAGAGTCGCCAGTATGAGCCCAGGCCTCCACCAGTGGGTTGTCAGCTGTCTTGTCCGACTGCTTCGCACCACCATTCTACGTCCATACAGTATATCTCCAATTTCTTAGATTGGAGCACATGGTAATTCTTACAAAAATACCAAATCCTCACCACCAACAGGCGGAGTGATCCAAAGGTTTGAGGACATCAGGCAACCCAGTGAAAAGCCCAACTCCCCCGCAAAACACACTAAATCAGTTTTCATTTTGCACTGCCAAACCACATAGAAGGGGGAAAAAAGCTATATCTTTTGAAATTTGCAATCATAAAACTTGTTTTTTCAACTCTATTTAAAGCGAGGGTTCGGCTTCAAGCCTCTGATGAGAGTAAGATTAGGGTTAAGGTTAGGGTGAGCTTTAAAAACTACTTGCTAGGTGAAAATTATATCAAAATCCTGCGTTGCAGCTCGGCCAGAAAGGATCAAGCTCCTAAATCTGGAGCCTTGCCTCCGTAATCAGTTGGACGCAAGCGACCGCAAACCAAAGAGCGCTCTGGATGTTTTACTCTACGTTCGCCTCAGTCGAGAAACCGGCAAAGAACCAGTCATCGTCAAAGAAATATAGATAAAATCACGTCACACTCTTCCGCTTGACAGGTCGTCCAAATTAAAAAGGCATTTGTTGGAGAAAATGAGCTTTGTCTACTGGCCCAGGTCTGCTCCGCACATTTCTGGGACGGCAGTAAATTTCAATACTTGCCTCATTTTTTCTGGTTCTTTTTGCCCCAAATGATCCATTATATGACAGTGAATCAGGAGCCTGGAGTTGAGTGGTCTCCAAAGCCTCTTCACATGCATACCTCAACAGCGCAGCCCCCCCACCCACCCCTGCACAGGATACAGGAGATTTGGATGTGCAGAGCTGTGCTCAGCCCCTGATGTCAGAGATGACTCAATCCAGAGGCTTGTAACTCCAAAACACATC
Organism: Paralichthys olivaceus; assembly: GCF_024713975.1. NCBI lineage: Eukaryota > Metazoa > Chordata > Actinopteri > Pleuronectiformes > Paralichthyidae > Paralichthys > Paralichthys olivaceus. Next base: position 14,676,696 of record NC_091111.1, read on the forward strand.
TTTGAGATTTTGAATGGAGGCAAAATGGGAGGAAAGGAATCTGTTTCCATTCCTCCATAAACATGTTTTCTCTATTAGATAGACGTACTCTCATGCACATGTCAGTCACACAGTCGAATACAAGTGCAGCCTGTTCCAAACACTACATGAGGAGGAAAAAATGTAAACATTTGCACCAACAGTGTCTCGATTTGAGAGGAGTGTCAACTTTCTTCTGCATCAGCCTCTAAAAACCACTTGAATTAAACACGTCGATGTGTTTTCTTCCACCCTCCGTGAGGCTGGCCCTCACTACGAGGCTCCCGGGGGAGGTTGAGATTAGCTAGAATGTGATGAGATGGTGACAAATATCCAACCCTCCCCCGTATCAACAACCGCGAATGCAAACCACAATGGGGGAGAGAACGCAGCTCCGATTGGACTGGAAAACAAAACAAAACAAAAAAAAGGAGACGCGGCCAGGAAGCGGGGTATCCATTTCATGCCCCCGTCTGTTTCCCTGCCACCTGTTAGACATGATCATTACCACGGAGCAAGGGTGTAGGGGGCTAAGCCGGCCACATTTATATCAACAAGCTGGGATAAAGCTGTCTAATTATCCCCCACGGCCCCTGGCCTGGCCCCCGACTCTCCTTGCTGAGCCGGTCCCATTTGCCAGCCTGGCCTGCAGCCAATCTCTGCAGGCTGGTATGTGAAAGCACATCCTAATGACAGCTCTCTTTCAATCCCAGGTCTTTGTAATTGCCCTGGGTAGCTTATACACATTACATGGCAACAGTCCAGCTCAATAGTTAGAAGGTCAAGTAGAGGTTTAATGGAATAAGTATGTGGATTTATTGCTTTACCTGGTCAGAATAAATTATTTTTGCATTAAAGTGTTGAGGTTCACGATGACAACTGTGTTCCATTTTGGAAGAAAATATAGGTTTGGTGATTGAAAACTGTACCGAGTGAGGATGGTGGTCCTGAACGCAGCATGACCACGGCTCTCATAGGTCTGAAGCAGGGAAATAACTTTTCTTGATCTAATGTGACCTTCAGAAAAACATTTACGCCAATTTTTGCCACCAGCGAGCGAACGCTTAAGTGGGCGAGAGTTACGCTTTGATCGTCACCGGTGATTGAGAGCAAATTACTAAATGTAAGCAATTTGCACCTGTGCAAATCGGACTATTCTAACAGTTTTGATGGCTGCGGGGGGGAATGTGGTGGGTGGGAGCGCGGTATCCAGAGCCCCGCGGGAGGCAGCATTAAGGTCTTAATTAGGACGCAGGGGGAAAGATTCAAAGTACTCCAAGATGACGAGGGACGCAGCGATGGGAAACCAGAGCTGATCGTCTTACCTAGTTCAAGGCTAATTGCTGAAAAGGATCTGACATGGATGTGTGGGTAAACACGGACGGTATGTAATAAGATGACGTGAGGTCATCTCTAAAAACTCTTGGACTCATTCTGTATATCATTGGTAGCTTGTAGATCTGTTTTATTAATGTTATACATGTTGCTAACATTATACATTGTCCAAGAATTACCTTCAACTCAACATATTTATCTTTCTTTTGGATTTAGAAGTCATTCTGTACGAGCACATGATCTTTAAAACATGAAAACTGTGTCAAGTCTCTGAATAGATGTCCTTTACAAAAGTGGCAACAGAACTGTCACTCAGCAGGAGCCGCCACAGTGGCCTGTTCCCTTCCAGGAATGTATTTGTCCACAAGATGTCTGATCAAGTGGCAGCTGTAGAAGATATGATTACTACAACTGGGCACAAACTGGAAGCCGGCCTGAAGTCCAGGATCAGAGATCTGTCACTGCGCTCACGGTCCAATCACGTAAGAAAAAATAAATTGTGTCAAAAGTTGAAACTAAATGTTGGCTTTCAAAACTTTTATTGGCTTGAAAAGTCACTTAAGAAGGGGGTGGTGGTCTAATGAACATTGTTCTGTAAATAAATGAGCCCATTGACCGACAATGCAAGACTTTTATTAAGTCCCGCCGTTAAGTTTCATTGTTTATTGGTGATCTTGAGCAGACGTAGTGATTATGTGCAAAGGGGGAGGTTACTAAAGAATCATAAATGCTGCCTTTACATAAAAGATCCGTCTGTTTTCATTATCCACATGCGTCTTTCACGTTGGCATGGATGTCAATGCAATGCATCCACTAGAGGGCAGCGTAGTTTCTGACAACAACCAACATGCATGACATCCGGTAAATAACAGCTAAAGCAATAATAATAATACTGAAGCTGGTAACTTCAGGTTTTTGTAATTGCTCTATCGCTGCTGTTCATGAAAAACTAGTGTTTCTCTCTCTGGTTTTGTTGGACTTGTTTCAGGTGGAAGTATTTCCAGATGAAGTTTGCTGTTCTTTGCTGCGGCTCCATTTTCTGACGTAGACAAATATGAGATGCATTTTTGTGTAGCGTTGCTCAGCTGAGACCAGAAGAAAATGGGATATGACTGTTGAAGTAGATTTGTGCTGAGAGAAACCACTAAATATTCACTTCAAAGTAAAAAGGGGCTCATTTTCATTAAAGGGCCACTGCAGAGAATTCATATGAAATAAAATAACTGCACCTAATTGCCCTATGAAATAAATTCTTTGCACTGACATCACCTTCAAACATTTCCTCCAGATACAATCATTTCGGGCCAAATGTGTGTGAAGTAAGGCGCTCTGCGGTTCTAAAGATCACCAGAAATGATTCCCCTGGCAGTGTCCAAACTTTATAGAGTGGTATAAGGCAGGCCTGCCCCAATAAAAATACAGGTGCTTTACTTCCTCTTTCAAAGACTTTTGCAGACTTCTGTTCAATACAGCTAAATGGCGATACTTCAATTATTTATTCTTTGACTGATCTGGCTACAGAATAGTCGGGGCTGGACAGACGTTGTTTGGGATGTCCATTCCGAGTCTCCTCCTTGCTGTCTGTGAGTGATTTGCTAATCTTCTGCAAACATTAAAATGCTAGCTCGTACATCTCCCTGGCGCAAAATGGTGATCCCCAGCTTTGAAGCAGCTGGAAGTGCAGAGGGATAAAAACTCTATACAATTTCCACATGAAATAGGAAGACAGGGCCCCACCGGGAGACAGCAAATTGAAACTAGGGCTGTGCCTGATGGACCACAGGATATGCCTGCTAAATGTAGACGTATCAAAATGGCGAAAAAGTCTGCTAGTGCCCATTCATATAAAGTGAATGGCTTGTAATGTTCTCAGGCCCTCGGGGGGAAACTTGCAAGGTTGAGGAAAGACTACAGGAAGAGCAGAATGGTTTTTACATAACTTTATTTTAGTGCACTACAGGTTTTCTCTCCTCCCTGCAGTTTAATGTTGTATTCCACTGGGTCCCGGAAGGAAGCAGCCCAGTAAATCCCTACTGCTCAACTTAAAAAGGAAACGGCATCTGAAGACAGGTGAAAAACTGAAAGATAAATACATCCAGGCCTCTCACCCGTAGTGTTCCTCTCCAGAGGGTCATCTCCCAGCCCCACAATATAATGGCACAGGCGTTTGGTTTAAATTTAGCCGGAGAGGAAGCTATAACGATGAAATAATACTTGCTCACTTTTAAAAACATAACTCATTTTGATTAAAAACTCGCCTTACATGTTACAGACCACTGGCTGTTTTTTAGATAACGCAGGTCAAGTGATGGAGGTCTCTGGGTTTTCAGGCCAATTTGCAGGATATAATTGGGAGAAAGTAACCGGGAACATTTGAAACCGCACAGGAGAGACTCTGGGGGCTTGCGGAGTGGTAGGTGTATTAGGAAGTCTTCACTTAGCCGGGTATAATGAACTGAGCCGATGTGCACTCTAGTAATGTTTCACGTTTTACCTTTTTTCATACGTAGGAAGGAGCCCGGGGGATGAAAAGTAAACAGTGAGAAGTTCTGCATCCACCTCAGCTGCTCCCAGTGCGCTTCAAAAGGAGTTTCCATATGTTTTCAAGATTTGAAGCAAGCCCCGGCATCAGCATTTCAAGACGTCCAAGTTAGTGCTTTTCAGTTTTTCTTTTCCCTTTGAACTACTTCATTTTACGGTACAAAACATGCATTAACAGAAACAAGCATGAGCTGGAGTTAAAAACTAGGATAGCATTTAGTGGAGCACATGCCCCACACCCATACACACGTTTTATACTAAAGTCAGCAGGTATACACAAGTTTTTTTAAACGCAGGTAAACCCACCAAAAAAAGTTATTTTCTGTTGCCAGTAGAGGATTTTGTCTCAGTGTTTTTTCCCCCCTGGTGAGTCAGGCCTCGCCATCTTTTACAGACCAACGCCTGAAAGTTGAATGTGTGTCATAAGGTTGTGTTGGAAAAGGTGCAGCATGGCCATCTAGAAATGAACTCAGCAGATATATAAAGGAATTAAGTTTGTTAAGATGCTCATTATTGATCATGAAACAATTCATAATGAAGAAAAAGAAGTCGGGGCCGATATAAACCTGCGTCTACTGCTGATTGTTTCCATTCCCATTGCTGACAGAAGACAGATTTGAGTGGGTGTTAGTGGGTTTTCTGACCAGTGGAAAAGGGGCTTTGGATATCAATTCCCTAAATTTACCAGATTCTTTTCTTTTAGATCCATGCATCATTTCCTGGGAAATTCTGGATCCACCCCAAAATATAATGGCTTCCTCTCCTGTCCCACTCTTTCCTTCCACTATGTTTTGCAGTAGTGCGTCTGGTAGTTTAGATGAACAAACACAGATGAAACCATTACCTCCTTGGTGGAGATAATAAAAAGATCATTCTTACAGCAGGTCTCTAGGGAGTTAAAGTTTCTCTCCATCTCTGTGTTATCCTGCTTCTATCTGCAGGCTCGCTGTAGGTTGGTAATCACTATCAGGGTGCGCCTGTTGAGGGGATGAAACATCCACCATCTGCTGCTCTTCAAGTGCTTGTCATGGTGAGATGAATACGGGCGTAGTGGAGTGTAGCTGGTATCCAAAACATCACAGAGTTGTTGACGCAGACATCTACTTAGAATCCAACTGACAATGAAATAAATAGATAAAAGTCAGGAAGTTTTATTTATGTAGGAAATTTACGCATGTGCGGCTTCTGAGGTGTAAACTTTCTGAAACGTTGCCCATAGGTATTTTAATTTGATGAAGACAATATACAACATCCTATCAGCCTTTTTTACTCTCTCTGAACCTTTCAAACAGTCGTCAAACTCGTGATGCTTATAACATAGTAATGAAGAACCTCCAGCAGAACACACGTGTGCGCAGATGCATCAATAGAATAGTTTCATTGTCATCTTAACTTTGAGCCGAGTTCATTATTCTTTACTTAAAGGTAATCAGTGGGGCTCCCTGCTCCGTGAATTGCACGACACAATATTTACATATCTGCTTTAATCACTGCGGTTCATTTATTTTTACCCGTTCAAAATAAACATGCTGGAGTATTACCAGCTGTCTAATAGAATGGGGGATTAAAAAAAAAACTGCAGTATAAACTCAGAAACGGTGAATTGCTTTGGTATGAGGAATTTCTTCCCAAACAGTAAGCAATGTCTGTGCTTGGTCGTATTTCTTCAAGAGGTTATATATATATATCAGTGATTGTGCAGGGGGTTGGTAGATCATGATTCCGAGGTCTCACAGAACAGGAGGGATCCTGCAATCATACAAAAGTTCACAATAACATTATGACAATATATATTTAACATCCCAAGGACAAAACCTGCCATAATCTCTGAACAAGATGTAAACCAAATGTTCAGAAAAGCATAAAAAGCTCCATGAAACCCGAGTGTTTCAATGTCCAAACACGCCATGACCGCGGGCCATCTGTTTTTCCCTTGCTACATTGGGAAGGCAGTGGAGAGGTCCACAGTGGTGCGTAACCTCAATAAATATCGCAGATCCACAGAGACTTCCCCCAATTTGTCCACTGGTGATTCATCTGGGAACTAATAGTAGAAGACAATAACCAGCGAGAGGGACCATCTGAAAGACATCAGTAAACATGTGCGTAAATCACACGATGGGGCCGAAGCGATGGTAGGAAAAGTCTGTCTGCACAAAATCATCCTGTGGTTGGATGAGTACAGGGCTGACGGCAGGATGATGCTGAGGCTATTCCCAGATTCTTGATGTTTTGGTCTGTATGAATTATGAGTGCTTGTCCTCTCAGTGACCTCGCCAGTAATTACGCTGTTTCTCAAACAAGCAAAATCATGTGTTTACACTAAAGTACAGCGCGGATAACAACTGTGTCCAGGCAATTAACGCTAATACAGAGCAAAGCCCCCACCGACCTAATATGGATTTCATTTTGTGCTGAGTTTTGTTGGATTGTTGGTCAAAAAATGATAAAGTCAACAGAGAGTTTAAATATGATATAATCCTGCATTTACAGTACAATCACTTTTGGCACTGATAACTACAACTGTCAAGGCCGTTAATGGACAGTTTAAATGTTATTTAATGGAAATAGCAACTGGAATTAGTTTGACAAGATGAACTGTGCTAAATAAAGATATCCAAATAAATGACACCTCACGATAAAGAGGTTTCCCTTGTACCAGCAATTTAGGATATATGTGCATCAAAGGGTGAAAACCATAAAAGCTTTTATATGCACATCTTAAGTCATCCAAAACACAAATGAAAACAAAAGTCTGTTTAGAGATAATTCATATGTAACCGTTAACCACTCTTGAATTAAAATGTTTTTAAACCACACGCCACTTTTTGACAGACATCCGTCAGCTCTGGCTAACAACCATGACTCATATTCCAGTAAGAAAAACCTAGTGGTGACACGTTTAAAAATAAAAATCATTTTAAAAAAGGTTCTTAAATACACCCTTGATGCCTGCGTATGGCTAAATCCAACGCTTCATGTCCCAGGAGTGATTCCAGAAAAAGTTTGAGAACCGGTGATAGACGTCCACATGCTCGCTGCCATGTTATCCAATACTGTTTTCAATAAAAACATTTGGCAAAAAAACTCGGACAAAGTGGTATTCTCACAATGAGCGTGCTGGGCCTGAACGGGGCCTTTTAAAATGTAGCCTGTACCCCCACAAAAACGATTTTGTCTTTTATTGTGACCTGGTTGTTTTTGAATGTGCTTTATGAATAAAAAACTTGCTTTGATTTAATCATTTACTGTTTAACTTTCAAAGTATTACTACAATACTGCAGGTGTAGTGACTGAGCTGGACAGACCTGCTGCACGGGTGCCAAATTGCACACACTCAGATATCAGTCCTGTAAGTGCAGCTTGGGCCACAATGTTCTATCTGAATCCGAGCTCAAGAGACAACAAGTTAAACGTTTACTTCCTGTGACGAGGCAAATCGCAGTGTGGCATCGCGTGAATTTCAACTTCGGAGAACTTTGTCGCTTCACACCTTCCCCTTATTTGGATAGACCATCTTTCTTTAGGGCAGTTGTCAACAAATCCCCGATCTGTACTTGCAAACTTATTTCTCAATCCATTTGAAGAACCACATGTGGATTTCAAGCATGAATGTGACATATGTATTCAGGGTTACGGCTATTTTTTTAATCTGAGAGCGAAATCGGAGTGATTTCCGCCTTCACTTACTCCTTCAGCAGTAACACATTAACGCTCAGCTGTAAACACCCATGAACATGAAAACCGTCACATCCGTATATCAAAATCCATCTAATCCATATGCAGTGACAATTTTATTGTGCTCATAAAATGCTCGCAACTGCCCTTAAGCACATTGTAGTTTCAGCAGGCGGTTTAAAAAGGCTTAAATTACCCTCAAACTGCATCAAGATGAATGGATTGGCAGCACTAATGTGAGAGCAACTTTTTTCTTCTCAGGGAGGGAATTTTCCTCCCCGCAGCCGTGCCAAGAGCAGGAGGGGAAAGTCAACTCCATTCAACTATTTGTCAACTCCCTTTAGAAACATTTAATAGTAATAAAATTTATGGCTCCAGTTTCCAAAGGATACTGCCAGTGAAGTTCATCTCGACGAGAAGTGGTTGTAAATGCAACCATTGTTTCACGTTTTGATTTACGATCCAACCTTTTGCTGAGGTTTTAAAAAATATGAATAGTGAAACCAGTAGGCAGCGTATGAATATAATGTATGTACACATTTATGTATCTGTCATTTATTTGTCTTTCTGCTACTCTGTCTATCTATTTAGTCGATTCCATACCGTCCATAAGGAATAGAGGTTGGGGGGGGGGGAGATACACTCTCCTGTCTGTATGATGAGCAACGACAGTACCAGACAGCTTTCAGGAATCCACTGAAGCAGCGCGTCCAGAATCGAGTTGCCATATGGCAGCGGTGCTTAAATGTTGCCTCGAGACAGGTTGGAGCATGAACTCATATGTCACGACTGTCAGCTGCATCACGTTGCTATTAAAACTGATAAAACCCTCCGCTCATCGGGTTCATATAAGAAGATGAACCGAACAAGTCGCTATCGGAGGATTTTAGGGAAAAGTCTGAGTCGTTTGAGGTGGCGATTTACTCATTCTCTCCATTTCAATTATTTTCGGGCTCTTTACTCTATTATTCCATTACTACTTAATTCACGAGATATTATAAAATATGTTAGTCATACCATGGACCAGAGTTCAAAGTGTAAACCTTTTATTGGACAGTGTAGAATTGCCTATAATAAGGTCATTAAAACATGGCGTAGTGGACTGTGAATCCGACAGCATGAAGGGGAAAAGGGAATCATGGTCAGAGTGAGTTATGGAGCATGGAGGGGCAGTAAAAGTAAAATGATGAATTAGTATGTATTTCTATTTTTTCTTTTCTCTTTTTCATCCTGACACAGGGAAGGAAATGCTCTTTGTTTTCTTAGGGACATGCAATTTTCTTCTCGTCATCCCCTTTTCGAATCCTCCTGCTGAATCCTCAAGCCATCAAATGGAGGATTTAAAGGCCTTTGGCGGCAGTTATGGCTCCCTGCAGAAGCTTCCTCGTGATGCCGAGTGGCGACTCCGTTAAGGTCAGGGAGGAAAACCAATTTGCAGGAGGGAAGAAAAAAAAGAAAAGAAAGGATATTCCAAAAACCTTGGCAAAACTTCCGCAATTCAGTTTCATATGGAGCATCAATCAAGCCTGTTGCTCTCTTTACTGTAATTACTGGGAAATGGTATAAATTTTGTGCAGATTCGGGAATCAAGCGCTAAAAACACGGAGGAGAGAGTCTTGCTTAATTCATCCTACTTTGAAAAGTATCATAAAAATAAAATGGATCAAAAGAGAGATTTATTAGAAATCATCCTTTTAATAAAGGGACTTTCTTGCTTTTATACAAAGTGCATTTTATTACTACTATGATCAAGTAAATGCAAGAAACTAAGTAAAATCTGAAACTTTAAATGTAGATCTGCTGAATGGAGAGAGGAGAAAAAGCAGCAACATCATCCACACCCTCACGACGCACATGTGTGCACATGTGTGGATTACATTATGCTCTGGGTCCTTCCACAGAAAAACCTGTGTAATTTATGGGGAAATAAATCCATCCCCTTCCTGACAATTAAACCTTAACTCTAAAGGGTGGCACAAAAGAAAAGCTCTCATTTCCCAAAAAAAAAAAAAGTAAGGGGGAAAGAAATAGAGAGAGCTTAAATCACTCACCGTAACACCACCAGAGTTTTTCCTCCTGTCAGTATTGAACAGTGAATAGGCGTAACTCTGCATGACAGCTATGTATCAGCATCAACATTAAAGCATCTGTCACATCCCCAGTGAACGATGAGGGTTATTTGTGAGATGCTGCTGCTGCTGCTCAGCTGACAGGTGGCTGGAGTGATGATGGAGCTGTGGAGGCCATATGCAAAACAGAGCCATCATGACACTGAACGGCTTTATAATGGCTCCGGGACTGAGTTTATAAAAGATTTATAGACGTTACAGCACAGTTAGTTCACAAATCACAGATATGATTCAGTTAGATGGATCAAAATATACATTACGTTACTGACAAGCATTTTCTAAAGTTTCCAATCAGCATAATCTCTCTTTATTTTTTACTCCAAAGTATGAAAATGTAGTTTTAGATTATTTAAATTATCCTTTTCTCAAAGTTTTCTCTGTAGTTGTGCTTTTGTGTCAATTACTCAGTTAAAAAACAGAAAATTATATTCTGTGGAGCTTTCATGCTTTTCTGCTGACTGACAGATGTTGGTGGTCGTGCGGCAAAAAACAGAGCAGCGTGCTAACAGAGGCAGTGATGACAATTTAAAATATATAATACATTTAAAAAAAATAGGTCTTGTAAATGTTTTATGAGAAAAAAAGCTGTATAGCCAATATATTAATTAAACCACAAGGATCCAACGTTCGTTAGTGAAGAAACAGAAAATGATCTTGCTTCACAAATGTGACGATTTGCTTAATTTTAGATTTATATAAATTGTGAACTAAATCTCTCTAACCATTGATCAGTCATCATGACTTTGGAATGTGCATCATTCAGTATTTTCTGATATTCAAGTCTAAATGACTGAATTAATAATGATAGCAGTCATCAGTTGCAGTCTGAATGTGCTGCTCTGGTTCTCAGATATCAGGTGTCAGCTGGAGGTTTCTCCCCCAGTTTCTCTCCACAGTCGCCAGGTGTTCACTCATTGTGGGAACTGTTGGGTTTCTCTATAATATCATAAAGAACCTTTATTTCGTTAAGTGCCTGGAGATAATGTGTGCTCTGATTTGGTGATATACAAATAAAAGTGAACCTGATCCCAGAAACAACAATCATTCATCAATCTGAACCAACATCAGTCAAATAAATGTTTACTGACATTTGCCATAAGTTTTTTTTATGTAATACTGACGAGAGCAGAAACCAGCCCATGTCAGAAAAAAAAAAAAAAAAAAAAAAAAAATTCTTAAATCCTTTTAATTTGAAAAATATAAGAAAAGATTATATATGCACGTGCATAGTACACTAATAATAATAGTGTTTACTCTTCTTACTAAATGCACAGTTTATCCAGCCTCATCAGAATTTGTTGCTACAACTAGTTTGGTGTTACACTGGTGACTCCTGCAGCCGTCAGCAGGTTTTACTCAAGTATTCCTGTAATCTGGATGTTAAATCCAGCTGTAAACAGTTGACCGGGTTAAGTTTTATTCGTGTCTCCGTGCTCTGAGAGGCCTTCGGGTTAAGCGGCAGAAAATTCTGCTGGTTGTGAATTATAGGATCACAGGCTCATTTACAGACTTTCTAGGTCGGAGAGGCTCAACAATTAGAAGCTGTGGATTCGAGTTTCCTGAAATTAAGTCATTACATCCAGAGGAGCTGATGAGGTCACAGCTGACAGGAAAGCCTGAGGCAAGTGACTCAACAAAAACACAAAGGACCCGCGGCTCCACTCCAACTCCATTCATTTCTGAACTTTAATTCTTTTGTTGGATTTTTTGTTTAATATTCCAAACTTAAAAGCCACATTGTGTTGCGTCATAACCTAACGTGAATTCGGCTTTCATCGACTTGCAATAACTTCCTTGGATTCAATTAAAATGGATGGCACGACATCAGTGTTGTTTCAGATGTGGCGTGCAGGCCGCGGTGAATCGCCGCAGCTGAGACGCACATTGTTTTCTGAAATATGGAACATCCTACATCCTGACTGTGGATGAAATTCAGTGGAAAAAGACATTTTCTCAGGTGGTAGAATGAAAGGATCACTTTTGGCAAATGCTTTTCCGACTTTGCCAAAACGGTCGATTTATGCTCCAAACTAATCTCTGTGTGATTCTGCAGCCCTGAATCCAAACAGTCAGAGAAGTGTTGCTCCTGAGTCCTGGCCAGCGGAGGGTCATTTACTTAATGGTGAATGAATCTCTAATCCTGTGTAAACGTCAGCTCACTGCAGAAAGAGATTTTTTTTTTTGCCGCCTGTGCTTTCAGCCAAAAAAAAAAAAAAAGTCGGTGCTGTTCCTCAAGCTGGAGACAAGGTCAAGGAAATAATGTTTGATCTGTTATGGCACTCTTATAATTATTTGGACCCTGGAGGAGGACCTTTTCTTTGGCTTGGCTGCTGCCTTCTAATATTTCACGTGGAAGATGTGAAAGCCGTATCACAACTTGTGGTGGAAGAACGCTGCTGGAGATTCCTAAATCATCTCGCAAATTTATTCCCCACTCACTTTTATTTTATTAATTACCATTAATTTTAAAAACTCTTAAGAGTACAATCTTTTTGTCAGGCCCTAGACATATACCTATGTCTATAAATGTCTATATCATATGATGGTGGAAGTAGATTTTTATGTCCTTGACTACTCCTGTGGAATTATTCGACATTAGATTATATCGTGCAATGTGAAAGAAAGTGAGACATATTGAATGGGTTCTTCCCTGACCCGCCCCACATCCTTCCACCAGTTTCGTGGTAATCCATACTGATGTAATCTTTTTTACATCAAACCAATCAACAAACAAACAAACAGACAGAGGTGAGAACATAACCTCCTCTGTGGAGGTAATCACAAGGCAACTAATGTTTACTTATGTTCAGTATGTGTTAAGATATATAAAGAACAAATCTCAGCACTGTTGCATTAACTTGCTTCTTTTAGTTCTGCAGCCAAACTTTAAGATTTCCTGTCCGGTTACACACAAACTGCAAGGGATCAGCAAAAGACTATAAAACTCACACATTACACACCCCTCAGTGTTTCTCTGAGGAGAATATCATTTCCACACTTCAGCAGAAAGCCTGCCCAGGACAAATAGTTTATGATAATGTTTAAAATCTTTTTATCATGTTGAATCATTGAAGAGAGGAGAGCCAAGCCATGACCCTAACAGGAGCGTAGGAGGAATTGAAAAGTGCTGTTAAAACAATATATATTCATAAAAGCAGAGGTAAAAGTGAAGCCAGTGTTATTTCATTCAATAAATCTCCTGCAACAGGAGGAACCGGCGAAAAAGTGTGGAGCTTATGATCCGAGACTTTCTTCACCAGAGTTCAGCTGCTCTGGGCGACGTCCTATCAGGTTGGAGAAGCTAACGCGCGTGTCTGTTTGAATGGAAGGAAGCGGAGGAGGACGGGGAGTCTTCGGCGGGTTTTGAACTCTGAGGTGGGCGACCTCTCTTCTCCGAGATCATCCAGGTTTAATTGTTCTGAATGCAGCTGGCGGTGAGTTACTGCCTGTACGGACAGCAGAATGACATGCATGGCAGGTTTATAGCGAAGATGGTAAAAAACGAAGGCCTGACTGAAAGATCATCTGCAGGGACTGAGGCTGACATGACTTTGAAACACTTCCTGTTTCTCACATATTGATATTATGCAAAACTGACAGTCAGGCACATACCAGCACTTCTATCTCATACTTATAAATATGAACTAGCAACAAGTGACATGATTTTTAGATTTTCTCATAAATAAATCACAGATATAAATAAATGCAGAGAAGTCAATTATAGCATAAATATTTAATTTAACTAATTTGTAGGAAACTTTCCTTTTTTTTCCTTCCACTGAAATATTCTTCACTATTGTTTCTGCCACAATTCCAATACAATTGCGATTGTTTTGTTCACATCATTAAAAAGTGTTTGTCCACAAGAGGGCACTGACAAGTTCAATTTTCAAAAGTGCTCGGAACATATCGTGAAAACGGTCCATCGAGGATTCTCTATCACAAATGTTTGGTTTCTTTAAGTGCAACTGGTCAATATATCATAATTACTCACAAAAATCCAGTATAGGTCAGATTATATTTCATGTGCTGCAGTAAAGTTTAAAATATGCCGATGTATCACATTTGCAAGATCATGTTAAGTCTTTGAAATGAAAAATTCACCAGGTCATCAGATGGTAGAACTTACATTTTTCTCAGTGTTTAAGTTTAGAGCTGTTGTAAGGAAGTGGTTTTTAATGGTTTCCTTCTATTTCAGCTCAGAAAAATGTACAACAGAAGCGAGCTAACATAAAAGGTGAATATCATGACTGTGCAATATGCCATCATTCATCACATATGCCTCACTATTTTCCTTCTCTCCGTCTTTTGCTGCGTTTCTACTTTTCTCCGTTGCTCCCTCGCTCCCTGGAATGCCGTGCATTCCTCTTTGTTTGCTCATAGCGAGCCCTCCCTGTGGATCCCGGCCCTGACTTTCCCAAAGCCGATATTAATATCACAGGCCATTGTAATGGAGTTATTTTCATGGAAGCCCCGGAGGAAGTCACGTGGCTATGATTAGTCCCCCGAGGGCCCGGAGCCTCCATTAAGCTCGTTGTTTTAACTCACATAACCATCAATGAAGTGGAAAAGCTGAGGAAGTAGCTATCACTCTGGGCCGGCTGGGGTGTTTTCTGAGGACCTATTTTGTTAATGGGGCCAGAATATTTTCCCTCTCTTCTCTTCTTTTTTAGGGAGGGGGGCTGGGTGGGTTATTCTTAAACTGTGGCTCGCAGAAAGAGCCTACACATGTGTGCGTTTACACTGACCCACCACCATTAAGATTGATAGCAATGGGATCTGGTGGTTAACACACCGTTTAAAAAAAAAAAAAAAAAGGTGGAGGAACAGCATAAGGAAAAGCACAAGGACTCACACACACTCACCAACTACACGCAAGGGTGAGCTCCAATGCTTCTGCCATCAGGAAGACGACTTGAGGTAAGATGGAAAGAAAAAAAAAAAAAAGCACCCTGGAATACATTTACTCTGTCAGGTTACTACTTAAACACACACGACTGAGAAAAGCAGACACTGCCACATGCACGCTTCCTCTCATAATTCTGTTCACCTCGCTTCTTGACCTAAAAGCCACTGGACCACTCCACCACTGGGCCACTTCCAAGGAAACAGGAAGAACTGGGCCGCTGAGGCGGTTGACAGCTTTCAGATGGACCATCGGTGATATCAACCATGTTCAGAGGCTCGCTGTGAGGAAGTGACGGCTGCTCCCACTCCGCAAAATGTAATTACCCGGAGAGGAGCCTCGAAAAAATGACCTTCAACAAAAAAAACAGGGAACTTACTAAAACTATGAGTTTAAATTGACCTTATTCAGTCTTTTCTTTCTTAGTAAATATTTAAATAATATCTACGTATATACAAATATACCGCATACATTAATACACACAGACATTTAGATATATACACACACAAATATACATAACATATACATACACACAAACCAAATGTATACATATACAAAATGTAATGTATGGGTATATATGGTTGTGAATCCAGTCTGGTCTTCCACTTAAGAAGTTGACGTAATAAAAAAACACTCCTTGCTGTATATTAATAGATGACACTTTTACTTTTATTACTGACAGTATACATCTACCTCTGAGTTTCGACAGTGACCCAGATGGGAGCGGGGTCACGAAATGGCTCAAACATCCATCAACACTTTAGGAAACATGCGCGACAAGAAAAACAGGAACTGGTTGTCAAATAAGAGCCTGTTGCCCCCTGAATCAGGAATGTTACCCAGCAGGCATTGGGCTTCATAGACACTCGCCCTGCTGTCTTCGCCCGCCTGAATCACACGACTCCTCCTGTGTTTACAAAATGACATTTCCATGTTAACTGTCACTGTAACCTGGATCTCAGGGGGAGACTTTTTTCAATGTAAAACTCACTTGCCAGCAAATAAATCTGGTGATTTTATGGGGTCTTTCTTTTATTTTGAAAAAAAAAAAAAAATGTAAATACCAAGTCGGTCACATCACCGTGCAAATGGAAGATGGCTCAGAGCTTCCATTCAGTCACATCTGCATGTCGTCCAAAATGACGTAAGAAGTTCCCGTCACTTTCCCTTATTAATGTCAGCTCCATGTTGGGTGCTGAGCTACATAAACACCCACACACATGTTAATAATGCACACGCAGCAAGACTCTATGTGGGCCCCATTTGACCTGCGTGTGTTAAACTGACACACACACACACACACACACACACACACACACACACACACTGCATCTAACCCCACCGTGTTCCCCACGCTGCTCGGTCCCGACTGGGCCCGGCGGGGGGAAATGGAAGATCCACATGGAGTTTGTGACACCGCAGCCCTCTGCTTCTCCCCAGTCGCCGAGTCCAGAGGAGGCCGATCGGCCCGCTGCACATTAACTGGAACAGGTGCAGTGAGCGGGGGCTTGTTTTTCTTCATTGGCTCCTCAGGAAATCATAAAGCAAATATATTGCTGGAGGACAGTTTTTGGGGTGCCCTGTGAGCAAACTGAGAGGGGAAATGGATCAACGAGCGGCCACCGGGGACAGTAAATCAACAGGCTAAAAGGAGAGCTGAATGTACTGTGGAGGCCCCGGGAGCCCAGCCCAAGGCCAGGGCCTCTGTCAGTCAGAGCCTGGTGTTAATGTCAAAGCCAGCTGGACCTGGCAGCACACGCCTATAAGGAAATGATTGAGCTGTCTGTGTCAATCGGCAGTGTACCACTAGAGGCCATCATGTCACAGGCCAACATTTTGGGAAGCTTCTAGCTTGTGTGTCTTTTTTCCTTTTATCCAAATTTCTCTTTCATATCTTTCTGCGGCCTTGACGTCGGGTAGAGGATCAGATTTTCCTGCCCCGGCTCAAAGGAGCTGTTTTTCTAAGCCATATTTTTATGACACAATATAAACATGAGTCTTCTTTCAGGATAAAAAGTTGAGTCATGCACGGTGAGATTAATGCATCTTAGTGTGAAGCATTTTCGAGGAAGGCTGTCGAGCAGTTGAAAACGTAGGAGCCTTTCCACACACTCTTTGGAGTAATGGGTCATCACTAATCGATTTGTCCTGCCTGTTTAAACTCCAGTGAGATCTCCCGGTCCCTCTGTCAAACGCCTGGGTGCACACACATTTCTCACAGGCTGGGAAACCCTCAGCCCGCTACTGCGCTTGATTCAATCATCGTCAATCGGGAACATATGTTGTTTCTTGCCCGGCTACGCCTCGCCCTGCCCGCCGCTTCCACTGCGGCGATCAGTGCCACACACACACACACACACACAAACCGAGTTTTTCTTTCGCCTAGTTTACAAATTAGAGCAGCTGAGGTTCACTGCTACTTCATAAAAGCCGCTGCTGCCATGGGAGACCTGGTCCGAGCTGGTTACCTTGTGAATGGGGCATTATTATGAGCTGGGGACACGAGCTGGTCCAGCCCAATTTTTCTGATTGAGGGTTTCAACACATCATACAGGGAAACAGCTGTACTACAAATTAGTGCATTCTCCGTGACATTGACAAATGTGCTGCTTGGACTCTGTAGAAGCTCCGACAGCTTCCAAAGCCCTGCGCTCTTGCCCACCTCCCCGGCACAGACACCTTAACCGCCAAACACACACGCATTTACACACATCTTGAACTCATGCACTTGCCAGAAGAGGCAGGGTAATAGAGGCTCTTGTGTGTGATCACTCTGCTTAATCATCTGTCTGTCATTCTGCTCGCTGTTGCCAAAGTACATATGCAGGGTGTTGTGCAACGCAATATCTATTGTTGAGAGACAGCTGTCAGGTGTCAAGTGACCACGTAGGAATCAAACCTAACTTCATTTGCTGACTGATTTAAAAGTCTGTTGAAAACCAAACTTACCAGTGTTTGTGGGAGCATAAACTAATATTATAATTTTATATTTTTGACAATGTGGGCACTTGTGTTCATCAGGGAACTGGTTTGAGATACGAGACCCCTCCAGTGTAGGGGAACCACCTACAGGACAGTTTAATTGCGTTTGTGCAGATTGGGTCACAGAGTCCAGTTGGAGGAATAGAGTTCTTTATGTGTCCAACAACAGTCTATATACTATGAGGAAGGACTTTCCAGCAATGGAAAGTTACAGCTGCAGTGATGAATCACGATGCGTATAAATGGAAATCCTCCACTTATGCAGTTTTGCTACTCATCAACACAATGGCTTTCCTGAGGTCAGTTTAATCCTGAAGTTTGTAGTAATTGTTAACCGGTAAGATCTAAAGGCAGATTTGCAAGTCTCCAAAGAAAAGTGAGAGATTAGAAGTGTTTGTTCAAATAGAAGATAACGGCACACATTTGACAACATCCTCAAAAGGTGCTCAGGGTGTTGCAAGCTGCAAAAAGTGACAGAAGAAAAAAAAAGAGAGTATGGGGCACAAGTTCAAATCCTGTCCACTGGCTTATCATTGTGTTAAATTGTCAGAAAGTTAACAAAATTGCGAGATGCAGCTCCCCTATATGTCTGCAACCGAGCAGCAATCAGACCGTGTTTAATGATCCAAAAAGTACATAGTGTGAAGAATACTAAGGCCTCCAGGAGTATGAGAGTTAAAAGGAAATGGAAGATTAATCTACACATTATCTAAATTGCTATATCCAACTCAAACTGAAGAAAATCTCAGGAAGGAACAGAGATCACTTCAGCAATTGTTCAATTTAAGAAATGGAAAACCAAACTGCAGTAGAGTTAAGGGCTTAACAGAAAGTTTTTTTAACTTCAAGGCAAATGAGGACTTTCACGTGAGGTATTACAGGTAATTGTAATTATGTAGTGGAAATCAACTCAGTTAAGTTTATGTTCTAAGTCTTTACAAGTAATTCAGACCCCTCGTGTCAGTGTAGGGCACTCAGGGCAAAATGTGGTTTTAGGAGAAAGAGTGATTACAGCGACACTCACTAGGTATTTTGCAACTTAAAACGAAAAACTAGAGAAGTGAGAAGTGAAACTACTTTGGGGGTTGAACTGCTGGAGCAGCTGGAAAGCTGCATGTTCCAAAGTTAATGCAACAGGAAAATAAAAAACGGTACTTCCCCATTTTTATACTATATGTAATTTCATACTTAATAAAAACAAGGTAATGTCTGCTGCAGGGGTGGATGGTGGGAGCATAATCTATAACACGCTGAAGTGTTGTAAGTAATGATGTGTGTCTTACAGTTTGAAAACACTGTGCCTTCTGTGTGAACAGGATGACTTTTAAGGTCATTCTGGTGAATTACAACTCATAATTTCTCTAGAAAACTATATTGATACCGCAGCATCTTTACTTCCTCATTCTGACGATGACACATTGTGACCATTTCCTCTTTTATTATCATCAACGTTACAGGCTCGGTCAAGGACCTACAAAGAACGATCAAGAGAGCGAGAGTCGACACTAAATGCCTCTGTTGATTCTACAGACCTACATGGAAATCATCTCGCTGTGATCAATGCTGGTTGGTCAGCGGGGTAACCATTTTATCACCATGGCAACAAGGTTCAAAGCTCAGCTCCAGCCGCACCTAATGATAAAAATGAGGCTACAGACCACATGCTAACTTTGAAGGGGAGAGAGTAGGAGGCTGTTTTTGACATTTTCAGTTTACTCTCGGCAGGCCTGTGATGTGCAGCCAGGCCGGTTCCTCTGAGGGGAAATATCACCGGGCTGGAGGCACAACCAGCAAAGAGGCCCGATGTTATTCTTTCTGCCCTACAGAGTGGCAGAGACAAGCTAAATATCTACCCCATAAATTTGACCCGGTGTAGGTCGGGCTGCTGGCCGAGCATCAGTAGGGTGTACCAGCCTCGATAACCACAGAGCGGCTCGTATATCTGACTCCTCACATCATTCTGACTCACTCGCCGCAGGGTCACAGCACCTGAAATTGACATTATAAAGCCTCGTCTAAAATGCTGAAACATCAGCGTTTAAACATATCGTTGTCAGATTCAATATGATACATTGGTGCTATTAGTGTAAACAGATATGGTTGGTACCGATGGTTAAAAACCCCCAAAATGTTTCTACTTGACTCTGCTGACCCCACCTAACGTTGGCTTGGATTCATTTGCCTTTTTCACTTAGTTATAAAAATACTGACAATGGCTTGTTTTTTTCTATTTAAATCCTTTATGATGAATTTGAGAACGATGAATGAGTATAGAAGCACCAGAAAATGAAATACAATTAAAATTCTGCCAGTTTCCCCCCTGATGGCCTGCTTTGTTCATTTATGTAATAATATTTCACAATTAATGTCGTGAAAACTAAATGGTTATATCATTTCCTCTTTTCCTAATGTCAATCTAATTAACTCTTGTTTCTTGAGGTAGCTATAGCAACAGGTAGTCAGCTTCAGTATACAGAATGTGCATAATCAGTCTTGTCTACAAAACTGCAAAGGTCTATTTTGTCTTCAATAAGCACAACGTTAAATCCATTCAAATCACTGAACAAATGGTAGATGTCTGCGATGATTCAGTTATGTAATCAAGCTGAATTTTGGTGTTTATATCAAGTTGCAATTTCTGGTTTTGCTCAGCTTAAACTGACCTTTTTATTTTCATTCTGGAAGACTGAAGTCAAAATGTTTAATGTGACTAAGGGGAAAAACTTACCCTGCAGATGAAAAGCCTCTAGTTTTATAACTGCAGATACTAGATCTCATAGTTAATTTCCATTTTATTTTTGACTCAAACCTAAAACAATAACGGTTGAAAACCATGTTAAAAAAGGTCAATGTACTGGAGAAGTCTCTGTAACTTTCCACCCCTCATCACAGGAGTTTTATTTATCTCCTGGCTTTAGTATATATGAAAAAGTGCTGCACTAATCAGTCAGCACATTTTGCTCTATGGGTAGCCTCCCTCCAATTTGCAAGGGTTTATGTTCACACAACCGCCATCACCATCATGACAAGGCATGGTGACTGGGCTGCGTCCAGTTTCTTCAGACTGAGTTGACAAACAGTCACAGTCTAGATTACACACTTTTCAAAAGGAAGCGAAGGCCGGGAACTATTTTAGCCACTGCAAAACCACATATTTCAAACACATTTCTGCCAAGAGCGTAACACAATCTCACATCCCACTGGCAAAATTAATGTTTATGAGTATTTTTAATGGGCTACCTCAGACCCAAGCTTTTTAAAATTATGCCAGAGCAACCAGAGCCTGTGAAATGATTTCAGAGTTATAAAGGAAGCGTTATGTTCTACCACCTTCTCTATAATTGAGAGCAGCTCCCTTCAACAAGTCGTGTGAGTTATGACGATGATGAAGAGGCCTCATTATTGAACTTTAAGTAAATCAGTCCTGAAGTTTCTACAGTTGAGTCATTGAAAGTTTAGAAAGTGCACTGGTCGAGTGTTCAGTGAAAACATTCAGTGAGATCAACTCTGCCTATACAGTTCCACAGTTCTGTGCACCAGACTTTATTTAAAGGTGGACACTGAGCAGACATGTGGACTCATATATGTAATATGGTCCCAATTGTCCAAACCTTTGTCACCTTATTGCATCTAAGCTTGTTAATTCCTTTCATCAATGCATCGATTAAAAAATATAAAGTCAAACGCCAATACATAGACATAGACCACCAGATGCCATTTCAGATTTGAGAGTTTCTAACAACAACAACAACAAACATGGCGACGGTAGAAGGGGGTTGTGATAATGTGAGAGAGTGTGAGAAAGTGTGCAGAAGTGACTGTTTGTCCCTGTGCCCACAAAAAGTACCATCTTATAGACGCCTGTTTCTTACTAGCACACATTTCTCGTCAAAAAGTTTAGCCATGTTGTAATTTTTTCCTAATATTCCGTCTTCTCACATGAACTATTGACTACACTGCCCCCTACAGATTCCTGTACTGCCATAAGAAGACATGCACAAATTACTCAGTTTCAGTATGTACAGTATATCTGATGAAGCATAAACAAGACTCATCCAGGTAAATATCATCTCTCTGTTTCAACCTCACACCTTATTCACTCTTTTCAAACTAACTGATTTGTGGTCACACACCTGTCTGTGGGTTGTGTGGGGACTACAAGCTTCTCTGTACACTAATTAGTGTTAGTGGTACGAGTAGTACACTCAGATATAGTAAGTTCATAATAAACATAATAAGTAGCTTCCATAAGCATTTTTTCTAAGAAATAAAATCTGCACCATCAACAGCACATAATCGTGAAGACAAAATAAATGAAAAAGAATAAAAACATGAGGATGTTTGGGTCTTGAAAATGTGTTTGCATTCAACACTGACTGAGACCAAGACCTGCTCCTCACTATGAAAGTGTTTGTGCTTGTTAGCGAACAGAAGGGAAGTAAAACTGGGCAACCAGTCATAACAGGAATCATTCATTTTAATCACCAAGCACAAGAGACAATAGAGTTTGTCTCGTTGCCACTGGTGCTGAGACATTTTGAAAATGCTCTGACTTTCAGAGTCTATTCTGACAGCACATTGAGGCCCAGTTCCTGCTGTTGGTGGCCTAAAACACCATCTTCCTCAGTGTTATTTTTATCCAAATAAACCTGATTATACATATCTAAAATGCTTATGGCCTTTTGTTTTCAGTACTCTAAATAATAATGGTAAGAAACCTTTGACTGGAAAAAATAAAATGACATTCATTACGTATGCAATGGCCTGAATCATGCAACAACAGCAATACAAAACCCTGCAATCCTTCCAAAAATACATTTATTAATTTATTAAACTAAATTTGCTCCAAAGATGAATATGAAATATTTCATCTGGCAGGTTTCCCCTGTATTAAAAGACAAAACCCTAAAAAAGCAGAAACACAACTGGCAAAAACAATAATTAGGCCAAATTATTTTTTAAGATCAATGGTTTTCAAACATTGTGACCTCTTAGAAAGAAAGACAGACAGAAAGAAAGAAAGAAAGAAGTAGCCACAGTCAAATCAATAAATCATTTCACTTTGTGGGTGCATGACCTCTAAGTTGTGTATAAGACATTTAAAGCAGTTAAAACCACAGGCTTCTGCAACCAGGGCAGGGCAATAAAACATTCTCAATAATTATAACAATAAAATACAATAATTATAAAAGTCACATTTATATTGATTTATTTCTTCTGCTTTCAACAAGCCCGGAGAGGAGATATAACACACAATTAATATACCTAAGACTTGTTGAAGTCATTCATTCACTGACAATAAAGACACAACTGTCCTTCCAAAGAAATAATAATGTGATTAATATTGTTATTGACTGATATGAAAAGTTTTTTTCTTGATATGATTTCTGGCCATATAGCTTCATATATAGGTAAAATTAAAATAAAACATGTGGTTCTGGTCATTTCAAGTAAAGGAAGTGAGTGTTTCTTCCACCACTGCACAAATATGAACTCCACTATACAACAATGCAAGACACACGATGATGATGGACTCACCTGTCGTCAGTTCAGTCTCACAGTCACCTGAGGCTGGAAACGCCTGGAGAAGTTAGTCCAGTGAAAAGGTTCTAGTTTAGCCTTAGCCCTGGTGCTAGCTAACTTAGCCTTGCTGCTAGCTAACTTAGCCCTGCTGCTAGCTAACTTAGCCCTGCTGCTAGCTAACTTAGCCCTGCTGCTATCTAACTTAGCCCTGCTGCTAGCTAACTTAGCCCTGCTGCTATCTCAACCTGAGACCTCCCCATGCTGACTCAAACAGCATAAAGGTGAGTTTGATTTGCGGCCCCTCCCACACCTGAAGGCACCTGATGTTGTCCCCGCCCCCCAGCCAATCAGCAATCAGATGAATGACACCACATGAACACACAATTACACTCTAGTAACTTAAAACTTTCCCTTTTTGAAATTGTTTTGTCTATGTGTGATTTTTAACTCAGGCATTTCATGAACTTGTTTTATGAACTTATTTTTATACCACAGCTTTCGTAGCCCAAGTATTTTGCAATACATTGATAGTTTAATAAAGGTGTGAAAAAAAATTCTTGGGACGGCACATAAATAAAACGATCACATGTGGCTCCGTGTGCGTTTCTGAAACTCCATTACAACCATTAAAGCTGCAATGAAAGTATCACATTTTACTGCAGTGACTCATAATCACTGCACTTTGTTCTCGATAAACAGGAAAAACTTGGGCCAGACTCTTAGAAGAATATCACTGCGAATGGAAAATGTGGACACATTTATTTTAGAAAATGCAGTAGATGTTAAAACTCTGCAGCAGCTGCCCTGTTTTGCCAAATGATGTTATTTTGAAGACATTTTTATAAGGACAAGCTCTATAAGGCAGCTGTGCGTGTAGGAACCTCTTCCTCCCGACCTCAGTCAGGTTTGCCGTGGCCCAGTTTAAGGGGTTAAAGCCAGGAGAACCCCCTTGTAGCTGGGGGAGATGACATGTTGCGTCAGTGTGTGTGTGTGTGTGTGTGTGTGTGTGTGTGTGTGTGTGTGTGTGTGTGTGTGTGTGTGTGTGTGTGTGTGTGTGTGTGTGTGTGTGTGTGAGGATCTTGGAGCCCTTTATCACCTTCCCGAGCTGTTGAGCAAAAATAATGCCCCCTCTGTTTTCCTCATTACTGATGCAGCGAGCAAGTCTGAGGGGATATCCTGTTGGCGAAGCGAACGCATTCATCCTGCTTGCGGTGGTTTTGGTGACACAAGATTTACAAAATGTTCCACCCGCCTCCACTTACTTCTTTACAATACTCCGTGTATGGAGTAATGGGCCTTAGATCCTCTGTTATTTCAGAAAACAGAGGATTCTCTAAACGGTGCCAACTTGAGGAGGGTTAACGCCGACACCAACACCAGCGGGGCTGTTCTCACTTGCTTTGACAGCCAGGGTTTTAAGTGATCACAGCACTTTGGTAACCACGCCAACACATTTCTGAGTTTAATTTAAATGTATTTATGACCCCTGTAAAATATATGTACATTAAGTGTTTTGCATGTTCATTTCAATGTCAATTAAATTCTCTGTTTTTGGTTGCAAAAACTCTTTATTCTCATTAAAAAGTGTTTATGTAGTTGTTAATGTTTTGAACTTGGGGTTTTGTTCTTTTGCCTTTAAGAGTTATGTCATATTAAAAAACACCGTAGCCTTGAAATGAGGTGAACGACCCGCACGCTTCAGTGTGAAGCTGATTACTCAATATCCAACTCAATGACTTAAGCAAAGTTTTAAAACCACAGTGAAACAATTCTGTGGGCTGAGTAAGGAGGAACCATTAAGTAGTCGAAGTAATTCAAAACATCCACTGACCATAATGCACCATGCGGTTTCTGATTTCTGGAAAAGTGAAGTACTTAAAAACAATCGCATTTGAAAAATTTCATCCTCCTCCTTCATTCCTTCCTTCCCTGTGGCAACGACCTCCACCGTGGGACGAGAATACCCAGATAAATGCAGAGCGAGTTTATCCTCTTTTTCTCTTTTAGTGAAATATGGAGCGGTATCCTGCTATCACAGCTTGACCCTTTTGTCTGACCCAAACCACGTTCGCGGTGAAGCTCCTGTCATACCAGCGAAAAAGCAACGACATTACCATCAGAAACCAGAGGAAGCCCGGTTGCAGGCCACCCAGGTTTTCCAGGGGTCTGGAGAGCCAGGGAAAGTATATCTTGGACAAGTCGCCGGACTACCCTCGCATTTCCTCTTATTAATTTTACGCAGGCGACCTACCCTGTTCTATAAATCATACCTGTGGTTTAGGAAGGGCCGACGAGTCTCGTCTTTCTCTTCTTCCCTCTAACACGCGATGAGTTCTGCTCATTGTCTCTCCTACCCTCTGCTTATCTGCCCGGTTATCCAAGAGATTAGCCTTGTCACTTACAACCCAACACACGCGTGATGTAATCCTGAAATGCTACTGAGATCCAGACATGTGACATTTGGGCTCAAATGTTAAGAAAAACTGTCCTGACAAGTCAAAAGTGCCCTTTTATCCTCCTGTGTGATTTTGTTTTTGGCATGTTTGTGTTATTGCAGCATCAGAGCTACTTAAGACAGGAAGCTGTGGTGAGAACTGGCAATTCATTTCACCCTTTCACCCTTCAAGTTAAGCAGAGGAGGCACACAGGGTATTACCCTCTCAAGTCAATGTAACACAGACACTCACGGTTTAATAGCGAGGTCAGGGAGGCTGTTCCAGGCACACGTGAAGGTTCGGTTCACTAGCTCCGACATTAACGGAGCAGATATTCTTATTTTTGACAGGACTACACAAAAAAACTTAAGAAAACACAACATATTTCAGCATTTATTTTTTCTATCCCTTTGGTTCTGCCTGATTCATGGAGCTTGGAGGGATTTCAAGGCCGTGAGGGATATTTTGGCCCTTTCTGTTTAAGACTCCAGTCAGCCACACAATATATGAGCCTGTCAGTGTAAAAATAAAGTTGATTGAGATAGATATTTGATGCACAAATTAAAGTGGAGTGGTCAGCTATCAAATCGATATACAATATGTTTTATGCCAGTAAAAACCCGGCTCCCTCCAAACATTTTGGGCACTCGTGTCTCAAAATAGAGACTTATGCTCGTAGCTTGGCCCACAAAGGACTAATCCTCCTTCAGAGCTGAATAAATCTACATGTAAGGCGTCTCCGAGCTGTCCGCCATTTTCAGAAATATGTCGAGCAGAAACCACACAGGGACTATCAGGTACATCTTTTGTTTAATACAGTGAGCCCATTCATTCCTCTTTTTGTTATTGTATGCACCTTAATCCCATTTTGCAAAAATTAGATTTTTATCTCCCCGGTGTGCTCCGTCCCACCGCACACAGGGGGGGAGAAGAAACTGCCTGTGAAACCTCAAGCGATTGCCGTAGTCATTCATTTAAAAAAAATAAAGAAATACACTCTTTGGCAAGCTTGCAGTGAGGATGTGGCGACTCCCACTGTGGCACAGTTACTGAGCTGGAGTCTGTCAGAAGTATGGAAGGTAAAGAGGTGTGGAGTCGTCTATTTATTTGGCCACTCCCAGGAGACACATCAACGAAATCAAAGCAACAGAGGATCTTACATTCCCCATAATGCAACTCTCCTTCCTGAATGCCCACTTCTGTAAAAATCACACATCTCAACTTTAAAGACTTCATTTTAGGAGTTGATTTGAAACAATATGAAACTGATATATGTAAAATCAATCATCTTTCACATCATTTCATGCTGGTAAGTATACTGGTGGGATTTCAGACGGAGCCGTGGAACTCCCTTCTTGACCATTTCACATCCAAAGTTCATCCTCACATTCCTTCCTCCCGGCTAATACTTTACCTTGTTTATAAGATTATCTGCCAGCTAACAGTTAACTTAATGTATGAATTAGACCAGGGTGACAACTCGGAATAAATCTGGCCCGTCTGCGATTAGCGTCATTACATACTTCAGGGGCTGTTAAAACAAACTGAGCGCTGATGTCAGGAGTCCACGTCGGCCCCAGCTGAGGAGAAGCAGTCTCCACACTCTTGGCTGATGGCTCCAGACAAGCACCTTGATGGCTGTAATTACTGTCATGTTCCAAAAGAGATGAGAGATACCAGAGGCCCAAATAAAACCTAAAACGTTTTTGATATGATGGATTCCTCCGGCTTTGTTTAAACATTCCTTCAGCTGTCTGTCTGGAACCTCGAGGAGATGATGACTCGAGTGCTACAGTCGCTCCGTTCGGCCTCTTCAGCGAACAAAAGCTTTATGGCGTTTTAAAGCAATAATGAAGGTCAGATTCAAAGTTTGCAAGCGGCCGCGATCGCTGGCCTGTTTGCTCCACGGGTAAGTATGCAGACTGGTTTCAGTAAATGTCTGCTGGGTGTTTACATTCTGCCTAATGCACTCAGATGACACCGAATCTAAACATATTCACACAGCGTCTCTGCACTGCACAGCTTTACTGGCACATTCCGAGCGGGTCCATCTTTATGAGTCCAGCTGTCTTACGGCTGAAGTTTCTCACCGCTTAGCATTTAAGGCTAAGCAGTCGCTCGCTAAGTCAACAAAGATTTGAATTATGTCGAGTTCTAAAAAGGAGGAATTTTTATTGTTTGAGCAACATATAGTGCATGAGTCTGGAGGAGGAAGTGTTCAGATCATTTAGTTTTACATTCATGTAAGAGATGCATCACAAAAACATAAAAAACAGCTTTAGCACCCCATTTAATTTCACTAGATCAGAATTCTTATTTGCATCTGCATCAAATTAAATGGTCTATTGATAAAACACTTTTCTAGTCACACTTCAGGAAAAGGAGCCGGGGGTCAAACCACCGACCTTCCGGTTAGTGGATGATGCTCTTTCTCCTGAGCCACAGTCACCACACATGCACTCATAAATACGCGTATTTTCATTAATCTCTGAACAAATTAACCCTCGCAATGTGCAAAAAAAAAAACAAATCTCTGGATCCCAGTACTTTTTGTGTAATCTTGTTTACAATCAAACCAACAAACAGACACACAGGGGTGATGATCTCCAAACAGCTTTGTTTGCATCATTTAGGATTTAGGATGATGATCCATCTACTGGACCGCTGGACGTTAAGTACCTTGCTCGAGGGCACCCTGACGGTCACACTGCAGCAGGGACAAAGCCGCAGTCATTTACTTTCCCTGCCAGATTCTCTGATCCAGTCCAGAGCTCTGAACTGGCAACTATCCAGTTTCCTCCAGACTGATATACAGTAGCATGGACACAATTTATGCTTGTTTTTGCTCCAAGGTTGATTCATGAGGATCAGATTATCTCCATAAGTTGCATTTATCGACTGAGCCGCAAAAGGATCGCAAACACTCCTTCCCATGCAGATGCAGAAAAGTGGGTTTGATTCATGTCAGCATTAATTCTGGTGACCGTTATGATTTAATCAGCTCGTCAGCAACCAGCCTCTACGCTGCAAAAAAGATAAAACATTCTTTTATTTGTATAAAATAAAACAGAGCTTTAATAATGATCGAAAAATCCCAAAGATAAAAAATAGGGGTTGGAAATTTTTGCTCAGATCCTATGATGAGAGGTCTTCATTTAAAAAAAACAAAAAACTGGCA
Organism: Paralichthys olivaceus; assembly: GCF_024713975.1. Lineage (NCBI taxonomy): Eukaryota > Metazoa > Chordata > Actinopteri > Pleuronectiformes > Paralichthyidae > Paralichthys > Paralichthys olivaceus. Next base: position 14,705,421 of record NC_091111.1, read on the forward strand.
GAAATGAAAACCATCATGCAAACTTAAAAGAAATAATTTAATTCAGGTGATAAATGTTGCCCTGTTGGTTGTAGAGGGAATAAAAAACACAGCCAAGCAGGACTTGGCTCTGTTTCTCTACAATGTTCCATGAGTGTTGAACTCTGCTCCAGTTTCACACTTGTTTGACAATGTTGTCACTCTTTTTCCTCTTAAATATGAAACACTAAACACACACGTAAAAATTATAGCAGTTTAACAGCTATTAAACGAAAAGACAAATTATTTTTCGGCATTAAAAAAGAGCTGAGTGATTTGCAGTGCTCGTTAGTTGGGCGTTACTCTATTAGCTTTCTGGGTATTACGTCTAATGATGTCAACTTTTCCCTCCTGTGAATGTGAATGTGCTCCACCACGTATTCATTCAAAGGGAAATGGTGCAGCTAAATCACGTATAAACTCTATAAAATGCTCCAATAAAACACAAGAGTCAGATTGAAAAAAAGTCACCTCTGGAGAGAGAAATGTGCAGAACATCAACAGTCTGCTGTGAAATGTGAAATGAAGAAAGTGACCTGCAGTCCCGCTGCTCTCGCCCGGCTCCCATTCATCAGCTCCTCGTCTCTACTAAAAGCAGGCTTCACAGCCGGTTGGCGCTCGCTCTCTAAAATATGTTCTGCTGGATGGACATAAGTGTCGATGAGGTGGTATTTCTCAGGCCTCTTGTCTTTCCGTTATCACAGGATGTGGAGCTGAGGAAAGGGAGAGAGCAGAGTGGGGAGGACTGGAGCCCTAAAGCATGATTTACTTGACCTCGCAGCGCTGGAACTCACGGCCAGAACCTCATTAATTCCCAGGGTCATTCTGTTCGGACATAAATTGGCAAAAAAAAAAATATCTGAACGCGTGGATGACTTCCAGACATACACCAAGAATTATGAAATCTCTGGCCTCACCCCGCCCTCCCTGCCTCTCCTCACTACCCACTCCAAAACCAAAGCATTTCCAAATCGCCGGACGTAAATCACGTAGGTCTGCTCGGAGGAGTCGCCTAATCCTGATTGGAGGGAGGGAGGCAGATGGAACGTTTTGTGCTTATTAGGCAGCAAATATGGCGTTTGTTTTATGTGATTATCCACTGTGAATGATTTTTCACTCCCATCCATTCTGGAGCCTTGGCCTGTCTTTTGTTTGGGAAAAAGGAGCTGGAGGAACAGCAGGGTTGAGAGGGAAGCCCAATAAATTACACTAATGCACACATTTAAAGGGGTTCATATTCCCTCTGGCCTGTTATCAAGACTACTCCAGTGAGAATGTAAACTACCTCTCTCTGCCCCCCTCCCCAGGCTCAATATTTAATGTTATCATCCTTTAAAACAACTCCACTGTTTATGTTATCACAAATAAAGGGCAGATCATTTCAACTTTTCTCACTATTTCATATTGACTCCAGATTAGTCAGGCGAATAGTTCTCTAATGGTGCTGCAGGCCTCATTAATTCAAGGAGATAGACCCGGCATTGTATAAACACAGTGAAGTCAGGGCTGGTGAATCACACCTTCAGTTTATAGAGTCCGACAGAGGGGGAGGACGCTGCATATGAGCCCACACAAGGAAAGCCCTGGAAAGGAAAACAAGCGTAATCCCGCCTGATAAAAGCAGGATTGTTTCGACGTTTATTTGGACACACAGTGCCTGACCGAGGTTAGATCCTAATGAGACAGCAGCCTGTCCGAGGCGGATTCATCACCGCTGGATCGGGGTTATCACCCTCCGCCGTGCTCCACCACTTTTAATCAGGCTCCTCTCTGGTCACTCCCTATCAGCAGCAGTCCATCCCTGGAGCCGTCAGCATCCATCAGGAGCTGCAGACGGGCTCGGGGGGACGCGGCTGAGGAGTGCATTAGTAAATTATTGCCTAGTGGTTGAGCTTTAGTGTCTGTCATGTCGCAGAGTTGAAAGTGAAGTGAAGGCACACATATATACGCACACGTGCATGTGAGCGTGCACTTGCATACTTGGGAAATGTATTTATGGGTTCACAGACAGAGATGAGACATTGTTGTAGAGACTGATGCAGGAGGGAGATCATTGCAGAGATAGATACTCATCCTCTGATGTGGTTCACGGCCTGTGGTGATGTTGGTTGCAGCTTTGTTTCTGAAACTGTAAAAGTGACATCTGATCAATTGGATTCTGGTACAAAATTCAAACCCAAGTACACAACTTTTCAAAATAAAAGCTCTGTAATGCCGCTCACTATAAAGCGTTGCAGCAAAAAACAACAACACGTGCTTTTACGCTGCAGGCTTACTGCTAAAGCGGATGTGATTCTGGGAATGTTGTTGCCATGATGGAGATATGCACCAGTGACTCTGTAGAATAAAACAAAATCTGATTATCAAAATGATAGTGAAAGTATCACGTGTCCAAATTGCACCAAATTCAACACTGCACTTCCTAAGGGCCCTTAAGAGCACACAAGCTAAGTGTGTAGCCAATGAGATGAACGGTTCTCGAGATATGTGAGCTGCAGACAGACAGACAGAGATTTCTGGAATTAGCAGACAGATATATGTGGTTAACAACTCAAATCTGAGCCTTGCTTGTTTGAACAACTCAAAGTCAGTAATATATTCGTCCACTGGAACACTCAGAGAAACTTATCTTCTGCACTCACACGGTCACTGTGTTTGTGTGTGTGTTCTGTCTGATCAGTTTAACTTTAGAAGTGATTTAGTGCTGTTAGTTTTACTCACCACCGCGACGTGACCCACTCCCACTTCATCAACACGCCCCCACAACCCCAAACAAGCACATTAAAGTCACAACAGCTTTCCGTCTTGCCTCGTCACGATGACACGACGCGACTGTGCAGCCTCGCGGCATCTCCGTCTGAAAGAATAAATAAAGATACTTTTCTTCTCTCTCTCTTTTCCTGTTAAGTAAAATACACAAAGCTCTGACGCTGAGCGGGGCCTTAAATCACTCATTGTTGATGTTTAGACCAGTTGAGTCAATAATCTCAATCGTGTCACGGTGATAAGTGATATTGCAGGGAGACGTTTCTCTCTGGCGGTGTGAGCAGGATTATAGCAAAAACATCGGCCGGACCATGTGTTTGGAGTAACGGGCCCCAGGAGGGAGAAAGAACCTTGGAAGTAAAAGAACAATGTGGTGAATTGCATTTTCTTCATAGCAAATAAATGTGTTGGACATTTTAAGGTCACAGAAAGACAATGTCAGTGCTACCGAGTGATTACAGAGATGTTTGTGGAAAATGTTCAGCGTGTGTTTCGAGAGGAAGGAGACAGCAGCGTGAGAAACTAAATGAGAACTGCTGGTTTAAGAGACTGATGACACTTTGGTCAAGTACACAATAGAGGCTGATAAGGCAATAAAGGGAAGTCTTTACAAATACACTCCACCATCTGACCACAGTAGCAATGTGATCAGAGTATGATACTGTACTGCTTATCCACAAATTTGTAGTCAGCGCTGCAGCTTTATATGTATTACAACCAGTTTATCTCAAAGAAAGACATTCTAAAATCTAAATCTGGTTTTAATTTGAAATCAGAAATCTGTTTCTCTGGATTTCTGCTTTTACTGGACAATTGATAATACAGAGGCCAAACCAGATCTAGTCCAGTCCTCAGATTTGAACACGTGCATGTACGTGTATTCCTCTTAATCATTGGGCCTTGTTACAACAATAGCTTTTACTTATACATTTTTTTTAAGAGCAATGTAAGACAATGAGCACAGGAGAAGAGGTTCTGTCTAAACAGCCTCGTAAACACAGTCAGTCAGTCACATTACTTCCTGCTGTTCAACAAGAAATAACTGCAGCACGAGACTTTTACCTGAGTGTAACCAGTTACTTGTTCATTATGAGAGTTAAAGGTGATATCATGGGAGTATTAGTATTCAAACATATTGTTTCCCACTGTATGAGTTGTGTGTTAGTTTTTCATTACAGCTGCAGTTTCTTTCTTTCTCACACCTTGTTTTTTAATTTTCTGAATTTCAACAGGTTTTAACAAATGGCTCACACTCATAGAAATCACTTCCCTTAATATGGATGATTTTATCTATGACTGAATTATGTGAGTGATTTTTAACCAACAATATCTTTGCAGATTTTCTTCATATTTTATTTTCTGGTAAAAATTTAAATTTAAAAGTTTCAGTTACTGCAAATACACACAAGCATTCTTCTCAATGAACAATTTAAATCATCCACCAGTTGATAGGTTGGGATGAATTAGACACACATGCTCCTTTGAATAATGGAAGACTCACAATAAACCTGTTTCAGCTTTAGATGACATAGCATCTCTCCTATATTCCCCTGCACCATCCCATATAGGCAGTAATTACAGGCTGCGTAGCATGTGTCTGTATCCGTCGTGCGGGCGGCCTGTGCTTCTGGCTGCAGAGGAGCTCTGCGTCCCATCACGGGCTGTAATGGAAGCCAGATGTCTCCGTCTGTGTCTGTTTTAGGCTCATAATCAATAGCCCCAGTCGCAGCAGCTCTGACTTTCTCTCCTCTCCGACAGCTTGTTATGAGGGGATCTGTGAAGGAATGGCGTGTCTGTGCTGGAAGTGTGTCACGAGTGAGATTAACTAATTGGATTCCCCACATGAGTTTTTGTTTGGAGGAGCAGGGGGGTGACGGGGAGATGTGTCCGGGTGCGAGGGGAGAAGGGGAAGTGATCCCTCCCTGTAGCCTCAACAAGCCACATAACACTGCAGGCTTGTTCCTCGATGCTGGGGCTCCAAGAGTGATGGAGGGAAGGGGATTCCCATGAAAAAAAAGAAAGAAAAATCCATCCAAATAAATAACCTGAAGGGGCACTTGAAGTAATGTAGTGCATCTCCACTTCCTGTGGCTGTTTCCTGCAGGATCACTTTATATCTCAATCCACGAGCTGGTGTCGGGGGAAGCATTATGAAGTCAGTGACTGGAGGGGAAGGGGGGGGGGGTATGAAGGGGTGACTGGAGGAAGAGGCAGAGGTGTGGTGATTGGAGTGTGCAGGTCGTGACCTCCAACTTGTAATGATCACCTGATGAATGCCGTGTCCTGGGGTCAGCTGTGTGTCAGCGGAGAACAGGGAAGTAGAGTCACGGTAGTAACCCTTTTGGCTCTCTCATAACACTTGATACATGATTTCCTGGAAGAACTCTCTGCTGAATGCAAAGATGGATGACACATCACCATCTTATGCTTTTGACGTCATTTGGAGCCAGAGTTTGAGCAGTAGTGACTGTGGTGTGTTGCCATGGTATCACAGTCACGTGGATACACGCACTCGACCAATCATGAGTCAGTCCCAGCTGTCAATCATAACGTTTTATACCACTTTAATATCATTAAACAAGTAATTAAATAAAATAAGCTTACCTGCAATAAAACCAGGGGCATAATTAGTGGATCTTGATTAAAAAAAGGAATAGTTAGGGGATTAACTTGCATTATTGAATTTAAGGGGACTGTAGTTCAAACTAAAATTATATCCAAGTTAGTAAAGTAATAAGTAATAAACTGGAATCATCTTTTATAATCTCTAAAAACAACTGCAGATTATTGATGATGAATTTCATTCAGATGCAAGAACTTAATATTATTGGTTCAGTTGAGTGCAGCTTAACTTAACCAGATGTCAACATCAGTCAAGACTTGAGCACAAACTATCATCTGCTCTGTTAACACTCCTCATATAGAGCTAGCAGCTCCATTCCTGATGAGGACCACTGGGAAGGGAGCAGCAGATCTGGGGCTGAGGCCTCTGTCTGTCCGGAGTGGGAATAACTCCATCTCTCCCTGATAAAGGCAACGAGCTCTGGCGATGCTCAGTTAAGTTTTATAGTCAGATATGCACAGACGATTGGGCCAGCTGTGCAGTGTCATATATTCCTAAACAAACCCTGCAGGAACCGAACTCTGACCCCCTGCACATATGGGTTACACGCCTCACACTTGTTCGTGCACTTAAAAACGTGCAAACATTACGTGCACATGCACACGCAGCAGAACAAGAAAGTAACAGTGCGCTCTGCACAAAAGTTTAGACTACGTGACCCTTGTTAAACCAGGATAAATCATATGCTCTGTTAAAGCGCATTAAAGCTACAGTCTTAGAAATGGCTTTTCTGTAACCGCACACATGCAAATAGGGACATTAATTACAATCTGTCACCCGCATCTGAATCTGTCGTCTGCTGTGTCAGTTAAAGGGAAGTGGGAACAAAGGATGTGAAACCGAGCCGCACTTTCTATAAATCACCTGTTGACTCTCACTTGCACGGCTCCCCTCCGGTTGCTGTGGCGATGAGCACGAGTCACTTTCTGGATGCAAACTGTTTCAATCAAACGAGCTGTGTAACACTCCCCGGCCGCAAAAGCCCCCCCCCCCCCGTAGTATTCTCTCCCTGCCACAGCTCTGTTTATTTTGGAACAAGAGCAAGACAAACCCAAGTGACGTCTTATTTATTTTCCCGCTCTCACCCTCTCCTCCCCTCAACAAGCCAGAGTCGCGAAGAAGAATTCCTTGATGATCCATCAGGATCAGTGCAAAGTGTGTGTTCTCCGGAGCGTTGACATCAAACACACACACACGTACGGATATAATGAAGTGTGACCAGGTCTGATGCTACAACACAGGGACATAATGAGACGCACTATCAGATAAAAGCCTGTGAGCAACGGCCCGAGTGACAAGCTTGATTGTGGTTTGTACCTGAGGTGGTCTGATTGTTGTCTCATGACTTTAAAGTGTTTTTAAAAGTACTGTAGTGATAAAAGTATGTTTCTGTCAGCATGTTGGGTCACTGCTCTATACACTCATCTCTTGTTCAAGTCATTTACAGTGTTTTCTGCAGAACTTTAATATCATTTCTTTGAAAGGTAAAGAAAAACATGTGGTACACTCGTCACCGTTTTTCTCTCTAAATTATAAAATCTGATTTGATAAAGCGAGGATGCGTTTCGATGACTTGACATTCGCTGAATGAAGAGGCAAAAAACCTAATCAAGTTCATCTTGTTATTCAGTGAGTGGTGTTTCGTGTTAGCTGTTCTCCAAAAAACGGCATCTGTGAGGCTCGATAAGCACTGTAAAGAGGAAATGAGGAAACCTCAGGCTAAACTCAGCAGACTCACCATTTATCTTCAGAGAGGCTGGTGCAGGTGACCCCAGCTGCAAAGTGTGTCACATTCTGCTGAGACTGTGCCGCAGTGTGTGCCGTGCACTGCAAAACAATAAAACATCACACAGGAACTCACTCAACCAATCCATTTTATATTATTTATATTTGTATAACAAATCAATGGCAATATAAAAAATAATAAAGGGACGCTCGTAACCACAGAGTATCCTGTGTTTTATAGTTTCCTGAATGAATTGTGAAATCAACCTTGTGCAATTCAACAACTGTATAAACACACAATACTGTTTGTAATCAGTATAAAATAAACACACAATTTATTGCTCTAGAGTATATTTTTATCTTATTATTGCTCTGCCTCTGTCTCACAATGCTTGTGTAACACGTGTGAATCAGGAATCTGTTATTCCCTGATTCTGCAGCTCCCCTCAGTTTCATAGAGCTTCACAGTGACTTTCACTTCATTGTTTAGAAATCTGCCCCAACAACTTCACTGTCAAGCACCAGGCAGCTGTGTCCAAACGATAAAGCTCTAAAATTCCTCAGTATATCTCTGGCACCACAGCAAACGGATGACAGACACGGTTTAGTGACTTGCTAGTGAGTTGGTGGAGACCAAAAACTGAGCTAAAAGAAAGTAAAGAATTGATTTGTAGAGCAGAAATGTGACTCATGTTGTTCTGTAAGTTCCATAGTCATATCCATTAGTTCAAAATAACTGTTTATGTCAATTCAAATTTCAATGCAGTTGCAGGGACCGAGGTGCCTGCTCTTGCACGACATGTTGGTGAATGGGACCTTCTCCTGCGAGAAGTACCATGGTGATACTCAGCTGAAATCAAGCCCAGCAAGTTCAAGATAAAACTGATTGAGGTTTAAAAGACGGTTTTCACCTCTGTTATTCAGCGACGTAACTTAAAGCATCAGGTATCGCAAATGGAGTTTGGTGTGTTTGTTTTAGTGGCAAGAAACCGGGTATCATGAGGTTTCACTGAGCTCCACTCAAGCGATAGTCTATGATTTCTGTACATGAAAACCACCACTCAGACTCGCAGCCCAACAAAATTAATTAGCACTTGCGGCTATAGAGGCCGCTGTTGCTCAGTAAAAGTATCACAGTGCTGCTTTAAATGTTTCTTTACAATGTATTTTTTGATTTCAAGCCCATGTGAAGTGACCCAACTTTGAAATTTGTACATAAACCATGAAATGTAACCTCATAACATGATATTCTCATCACTGAGAGAAAAAACAATTTCACGCTGCTGAACGCCAGCTCTGAGGTCCAATGTGCAAGCAACTCTCTCATTTGCACACACATAACATCAACTCCATCTGATGGCCGGACCCAGCGTATGGTTAGTTTGAAAAGCCGCAGGCAGTTCACCCTGATTTCAGAGAGCAGAGTGAAAATTTGCTGCTGATGACAGATCATGTGAAATGAAAGTGCTTTTAACATCCTCTCTTTTGTGTTTGCATCTCAGCGGGCAGCCAGAGCACGGCCATAATCCCCCTCCCAGTGTGGACATCACTCAGTGAATTCAGCCTCTATGGAAACGAGCAGGCGGTCGGACTGCTGCCATTTCACAGCCTTAATTAATACCAAACCTCTGCACCCTTCACAAATTACAACATATACCGCACAGCACTGGCGCAAGACAACAGTCTGCAGTCTGCAATAAAACGGTTCCTTCACGGCCACATTAAAACGCAGAGCGGTAGGTCAGAGGACTTCTAGCTTATAACTGATTACTGTTGGCCATCAGCTCTGAGTGTGCAGGCTGTATATTATTTGAGAAGGGTGGTGAAAGAGAGCTTAAGTAGCGCTGTCCAGGTGGCAGATTCTCAGAGGGATTCTCCTCTGTGAGAGCCAACCAAGGACAACCAGCGGAGCTTTGAGCTCGGAGGGGGAAGGGAGGAACTGGCCACCCCACAGTGCCCCGCAGGCTGTGGTCTGCAGCCAGTGCAGCAGTAGGTAACTCTGGAGCCAAGGTGGAGTGAGAAAGGAAGGGAGGAAACTCAGAGAGAAACCATGAAAAATGTGGAGCATGAAAATGTCTCCCTTGCTTTATGGCAGCGCAGCCTGGCTTCCAAGAGAAACACATCTTTAAATTTAACTTGAGATGATTTTTTTTCCCTCCTCCACCTCCTTCTCCTTCTTCTTCTTCTTCTTCTTCCACTCCCAACTGCTGGCAAGGGCCTGGTTTTGAAAGCGAGGCCAAGATGCTTGGAAACTGCGACCATGTTAAAAAAGCACTCAATAATGTGGCTTTTTGGAAATGTGGCGACAGCTTCTGTGTGAGGGGCTCAGCTTTCAGTGTTGGTGAACATGTTTGGTAGGTGTGCAGCTGCAGAACAGTCCGGTCTATAAAAATCTCAGGATTTACACAGCGATGGTATATTTACTGAAGGTAAATCTGAAGTGGAGGGGGAATAATGTTGAAACAGTTCATTCAGTTGCGTATTCTGCTGATTCTTTTGGGGATATTTCAATTTCGCACACAGTCCATTAAACATGAACTCTCTAAAGGCACTTTGGACAACGTGCATTTCACTCGTTCCTCGTTGTAACTTCAGACCAACTCTCTTCTAATTCTACTCGGGGAGAAACATAACAACTGCATTTGGCATAAAAGCCCATAAATAAAAGACCTGATACGGGTTATTTCAGTGAAGTGGATTAAAATGACGGGGCGGCTGGAAACACTTTGGCCTCCGATCAAATTGAAGGTTTGTACCATGTAATAATATTTTGCTAGTCTCAGGAGGAAGTCATCTCTCATGCCGATGATTCAGAGCTCATTTGAGGAAAGAGCATCCAGCCAATCTCATAAATCAGCGTTTGATGGAACAAACATACCTCAGAAGGAAACAGAGCATCGACAACCACTCCTGTGCTTACAACGGCTGAGTAAAATGCCCCAGCGATGATGAACACATCTTTTTGGGTGTGGAGCTGAACTCACGTTAGCCCAGAGCTAACACCTCGGAGTGCAGACTGCCATTAAAAACATTAATTTATATCAGAGGTTTAAATGCTGTGGTCTAAGAAAGCCAGGGTATAATTTAGAAACACATTAAACCACAGTGAAAGGACACTACTGTACTTGTGTACAACTTTGAGATACTTGTTCTTTGCTCGAGTATTTTTTTTGACTGCTACTTCCTTTATTGTGTTGCTTGAGCAGCTGCAGTTACTTAGATTATTCTGATTTTAAGTAGAGAACATTTAAACAGCTTCTCACATATGGTTGTTATATGATAAAATACTCAAGAGTTCAAACATACACTTTAAAAATCACTTGGGTCTAAATATGTGACGCAATAAAACATTACCTCAGACAAATATGTCCAGTTATAATAAAATATGAAATTGTGACAACAATAATTTGACCTTTAACTGCTAATAATGTGTTTCTTTTTAATGTTATTTACACATTGTTTTGTACAACTAACAACACAATTATGTTTTTAATTGATTTTGTTTATCCTGTATTATGCCCATGTTGTACTGAATCAAATCCGGTAAAATCTAACCAAGTATCTTTTTAGAGTGTATGTAAAATTAGCTCACAAGCTGCAACAACACAACACCTTTTACTCGTAATATGTGTGTTTTAAAGTATTGTTCATGTACAATTTGGACTTTACTGTTTGAATCCACTCAATTTCCTATTTTAGTGGAAAATATTGCAGTTTTTAGCCACTGAGCCAGTTAATTTCCAGATTAAAGATTTTACGGACAAAACAAAGAAAAACAACATCAAAGAGCTTCTTAAGCATTTCTGAAGAATAATCCAGTGATTTGATAGAAAATTATATGTTTAAAATGGATTTGATTAAGTTCTTCGAAAATAAAATTAATCAACGGAAATATTATTTTTATGATCACATCATCATCATCATCACGACAAAAACTGACTTCATCTTAATTTGTGAGGAAAAGGCTGATTTAACAAGATAAACCATCTTTATACTTTTTGTTTACTGCAGTTTCTCAAGCACTTGTTGAGTTATGGCTTAGCCCCCCCCCCCCCCCCCCCCCCCCTCCCCCCACCTCTGATGCATTATGGCAACTGAGGAGAAATCTCCATCAGCCTATCGAGCAACTTCACAGATAATGCCTCAAAGCGCTGGAGACGTCACAGCTTTTAGACCCGTTAATCCCTCAGCCGCCGCAGACAGAGCACCCCCTCCTCTGCTCTCACAGAGGCCATTTGTTTTACACAGTTACTTTTTCAAAGTGTTAAATATTGGCGAAATCTGCGAGGCTGGTTTGTTTTATGGGTTACCCTGTCCCGGGTTGCCAAGGGGGACATATAGGACAGCTTTTAATGGAGGCGGAAAGGCTGACATTAAATACCGGCCAGATGGACTTTCTCCTATCCTGCTCATAAAAGTTCTTAGGACAGTTCACAAATCAAGGCCTCTCAGTATTATGTTAAGCGTTTGGATTGTTATTGTTATTGTACATTTGCAAATACTAATGTAATTTATCGCTTTTCGGGCACAATTCGAGACTTAACCCACCCAGACATTTAATATGTATAAGCATTTAACAGTTAATATTAAGTTGATGAAGTGCCTGGTGCTTTTACTGCCTTCCATGGAAACTGGCTTTCATAACTCTGACAAGGTTTTCATCCAGCGTGGAGATTAAGACGAGTGCCATCTACTTCATAACCGTTTCACAGGCCCACGTTTGGTTTACGAGAGGCAGTGCTGGAGTTTTGGGGGTAAAATATCTCCTGTGTGGAAAGGAAGCAGAAGGCAGCAGGTATACTGTAGAGTCAGGCCAGAGAGGGGAAAATGAAAAGTGAAATTCAAGATGCGAGGCTAAAACGGAAAAACGGCGGCTCTCTGGGGGTCGGTCCTCTTTCCGGAGTGGAGGAAAGTGGACCCCTTGGTAGAGAGTTTGCGGTGGTCCAGGTTTTTGGGTCAGTCACTATGATGTTGCTGTTAACATCACAACAAATACGAGAAGGGTTTCCTTACTTAGATGTAATGATATCTGTAGAACTAATATCAGGAACACCATTATTTAATAACTGAGCAGCGTTTGGCAAAGTACAGTAACATAACATCATAATGAAGTACTATTTACTGGCACCTGATCATATCTGTGCTTCACTACTGGCATATTGTACTTTACTTTATCTACTCATCAGTATGTTAATATCTGATGCAATACATTTTGATGTACACCATAACATGATCCAGTGATATAATTGAAATAGTCTATAACATTTAGCTTGGATATGAATTCATCAATAATACTGATCCAAATAAATCGTAATATAACACTGACAGGACCAGTACTGCAAGAAGAATAACAAAATTAAACTTGTTAAACTAAAGTGAATGTGTCACCATGGAGGGAGTACTCAAATATTTAACTTGAGTAAAAATAACAATACAACTACTCATAACAAATACTTTGTTACAAGTAAAGCCCCGGCATGTCAAATGTGAAAGTAGCCTGTAATGTAATTGTCTCATGTTATAGTTTATTCATTAATAATATATCACGTTTTATATTTTACGTGTGGTCACAGTAAAATATTTGTGTCTGACATTTAATGAAGACATATAATTAAATGAAATTACTCATATAGAGTCTAAGTGACTTAAAGCTTAAAGTACATTAGGCTACTTGTGTACTTAGTTTCCACCGTTGTCCGCGTGACACACAGAACTGAAACTAACTTTGACAACTACAGGACCAGTAGATGGAAGTTTATTAAAACAGAATCACAGCATTTAGACCTAAGAATTAAAAATGATGATCAAAATAAATTAAAGAAAGTATAAAATAGAAAATAAGAGTTTCAAACAAAGTAGAGAGATATTTTTTGTCTCACTAAATAATAAACACACTCTTCGTGTTTACTTTGTTTTAAGGGGAACGATGAGATATTTGTAAAATCCTGTGTACGGCCCTGCTGACAGGACCAGCTCTGCATACTGAGAACTTTTACTTTCTTATGTACATAAAATAACACTTTGAACGCAGGACTCTGAGTCTCTCTACAGTGTGGTGCCGCCGCTTTGACTTAAGTAAATGGTCTGCGTGTTTCAGTGAGAGCTGCTCCCAGCTTGTTTTCCATCAGGCTTATTTTTCCATCAACAAACCTCTTAATAGCCGAGGCAGGCGTGGTGTATAAAAGCTTAGAGTGACAGACTAACTCAAATATGATTCATCAAGTTCTCTACAAAGTCATTGGAGCTCTTAAATAAACACATACAAACACATTAACATATATTACTGCACTCAGACTTATCTCACACAATCTCTATGCTGTCCCTGCACCGGAGGAATTTTCTGGAAATGTCAGTGATTAATTTTCTACCAAATATACTTTACACCCCGCAAAACAAGTCTCAACAGTTTTAATGATTACATGGGAATAAATATTGATCTTGTTTTAAGACCCTGAAAGTCAAAAACTCGAGCGTAGTTTAAAAAATTAAGAGTGAAAAATGTGGCCTTGAAGAAAAGCCAGTGAGGGTTATTCCAGATTTATGGAAGACTTATAAAATACAATTACTCTCACAGACACACACGTATAGAGCTAATGTAAAGGGAGGGAGTGTGTCATGACATCATGTCATTAAACATCCTTAAGCAGCTTTTATTGTGCTGCACATTTGGAATAAAGTGGATTCCTCCTATCTCGTAATCTCTGAGCTGACACCATTGACTGTCCAGATAAGGCTGATTGAAAAAAATTACATTTTCAACACTGCAGCATCCTCAGGCGTGATCTCTGTGTTAGTCATAATCTCAGAAGAGAAGAAGTGACGTGGAATATCAGAGCTTGGAAAAATGACCGGAGAGGGAGGTTATGAGCAGCACTATAAATGGAGGAGATGTTGATTGTATCTTTGTCTGGATACATAAATTATACTCATCCGGGTCGTCTGTGCTATCTGGAGCCAGCAAATGTATACAGACTATAAACTACCCTCTTCACCTCCTTCTTCTTCTTCTTCTTCTTCTTCTTCTCCTCTAACTCTCTGTGCCAGAGCTGCAGCGTCCTCCGGAGAAATGAATGTGCTGATGGGAAAAGGCCTGAAGACGTTGACATTTATAATGGAGGCAAGGACGACTTGTCTGTTGATCGTATTTACTTTGTTTTTACTGATCAATGATGTGTTTTAGTTCATATATAAATATTAAACTAAATATGATTCAAACCAGAGTCCTGCAGTAAAAAAAAACATTGGATTTATGAATCTGCAAATGATTTGTGTTTATTTGCCTTTGTGGATGAAACCAGTCATTTTGTTTTGTTTTATGGTCATGTATGCAACATCTTGATTTTCAATTTGGGTCTTATTTAAATGGATGCTGTTTTTTTTAAAATTCCATTTTAAATGCAAAAATAAGTACAAATAAAAGTTTTTAAATAAAATAAAAACATTTTTAAGTCAATATTTTAATACCTTGCTTAAAATAAACAGCATCAGCATCCTTGCAAAAAGATTGACTGAATCATCATGAGTGAGCAACTTGCAAATTTACAGAGGAGGGATAACTTTACATATTTGATTTTATAACTATTTTTATGGATCTATTATTGCAAATATTTTTTACTGATATCCTGATTTTGCTGTTTTTGTGAGGTGCCCTTGAGTGTTTTGAAAGGCGGCCATAAATAAAATGCATTATTGTCTTTACAACAATAATAATAAAACTAATACTAATAATAATGATTACAATTTTCAAAGTAAGAAATATTTTATTTACAATATTTTCAGTGCAAATTATTATTAACAAAATAACACAATATACTGTATATCCAGACCAAAAACAAACAGGGTACATGAACACTGCTGATGTGAACTTCTGAGATTTCATTAATAACGTGAAACAAAGTGGCTCATAACCTAAAAAATAAAATTCACAACCGCACATTTTCTTTTCTTTCACATGAGGAGACACAGAAATCTGATGGACTGAAATAATCTGTGGTTTTACTCTCACAGAGAAAATAAAACATCATGAAGATAACATCTAATAAGAATTAACAAATGGATTTGGAGTATTTTTCCTCGTGTCTGGGTTAAAATAACGAGTCACGTTAAATAATAATAATAATAATAATACAGGTTGACTCCTCTGGTTCACAGGATTTTAACGCACAGGCCTGGATGTGTTTGTTTATGGAGCTGACTCCTCATGTGTTTTAACATCACTGTCGTTCTTCTGTCGCAATAATAATAATAATTCAAACCCTTTATGTCTTTGTCCATCACTTAAAAAACCTCCAGGCTTCATATTAGCACCTGAGAGGAGGCCGCTGTGTCTGTGGCCGTCGGCGGTGCGCTGCAGGCCGGCGCGCCCCCGCTCATGATCACGCTGGTTTTATGGAGCTCGGAAGAGTCCAAGTGTCCGTCGGAGGTTTCCTCCTCCGGGGCCTCGTCCGAGTCGCACTCGCTCCGGCCCTCGCTCTCACACTCGGACTCCTCCGGCTCTTTGGGCTCCCTGCTGCCCGGCTCCGACGCGCCCTTCTCCGGCTTCTCGTCCTTCTCCTTGTCCTTCTGCGCCTGGGCCTCTTTGGAGTGTCTCCACTTCATCCGCCTGTTCTGAAACCACACCTTCACCTGCAGACACACATCAGACACACACACACACACGTTGGTTCTGTGCACTTTCAGACTCAGTGGCAATCAGCTGCAAGTCCATGTAGTTAATTTCCTCAAATCCTGTTTTATTTTCCATCCAGAAACAGTTATAATAAAACAAATGATCACAATGCTTCCAAAACTGCAATTTAAGATTATTTTGCATAGTAACGATAAAAAAGTAAAGAACTCTACATAAACTTCCACCAAAAGCTAAACTGTGCCTGTAAATATTTTTTATTTAACTTTAAAAAAAAAAGTTTTACTTAGAAGACGTGGCCAGAACAGCAGCATAACAAGTGCAAATAATGTATTAAACACTTCAGGAAACAGTTAAATGATTTGAGAGTGAGGGTAATATTTTTTTCTAACCTAATATTAATTTAAATCAGAGATAACAAAAAGTGAGAAGTTCAGTTTTCAGCTATGACGTTATTGGAGACATGTTTCTTGGAAAAATGAAGTGACAGTTTTCAGAAGTATAAGAGCTGCTGGGTCATTGCCCAAGATGAGGGGAGATTTGACCCTTGCTTCTCAGCCAATCAGGTTGCACCATCCATTCCTGATGATATATGCCTTTAAAAGCCTGGAACAATTGCTCTTATATCTTTTTATTCAGTTGTAATTTTAGATTTAGATTTCTGTCCTGGTTGAATATATGAAATCTTGCATCTGCTTGTACAAATTCGATCCTCTGTGTGTGTGTAGCCGCTGAGATGAGGCTGTAGATCCAAACACAGAGGTGAACATTTCCCTTCACATCCACTGCTGTCACTTCACCAGTCAGAGCTGTAGCTACACCATTAAAGACACGCAGGTCCTTTATTTTCCTGGAAATGTGGGAGTTTAAGCAGCCTGCCTGTGTCTGACTTACACATGGTGTTTGTGGAGGCTGGTATTTAAACCTGACCAACCACATGCAGAATTAAAGAAGTAAAATTGTATAAATGATAATAATAATAATAAAAAACAGAGTTGGTAAATATGATAAAATACAAAATGATAAGAAAATCTGGGAAACTATGAGGAGTTAAGGGGGGCTCATATAACCCCAGTAGGCCTATTCCTGACATCCTGGCTGCAGCCCTGTGGTTTTATTGTTTTATTGTTACGTGACGTGTTCAACACTGCAATCAACAATAAAACTGCATCAAAACCATACAAATCCCTAAACTAGAGTCATTTAGATATAAAAATAAACATATCATAAAGATATGTATTAATGTTCAGGTTCATTTTGCAGCTACGTCTTTAACTGCCTCTCAAAACCATTTCTGCAGATTAGATGTAGTTTATTTAAAAACTTGATTATCATTGCAACATATAATCCACAGGTAAGACAGAGGCCTACACCTCAAATCTAAATCCACAGTAAGGAGTCAGTGTTTCTTCTTACCTGAGCGTCCGTCAGGCCGAGCATCGCAGCCAGCTGCTTTCTGTCCGGCTTGGTGACGTACTTCTGAATCTCAAATCTCTTCTCCAGTCCTTTCCTCTGCAGGTTTGAAAACACGGCCCTCGACCACGACCTTTTCCTCTTGTACGTCTGGGGCATTGTGTCTTTTGTGAGGACGGCGTACGGACCTGTAGAGGCGACACGAGGAGGACATGAGGTCAAAAACACGGGTTCCACAAAGCGGAGGTGTACATCATCTGCAGGTGCACTCACACCTCCAACATGAGAGCAGGACAGGTCAGTCCCCTGTCTGTTAACAGTCCTAAACATGAGTGGACTACCTGGGAAGGTGTCCTGAAACTGATGCTGGCCTGAGTGTCTGCTGCTGCTGCTGCTGCCTAGTGAACTCATCATGGAGGACGCGTCGCTCATCCCGGGGTCTATGGAGGAGAAGTACTGGCTGGCCGGAGGCTGAACGGGGATGTGGATCCCTGACTGACGGTTCGAGCTAACGATGGACGTGAGATCTGTCACAGAGCGAGAGATGATGGGCTTCAGTCAGGAGACAGTTATCGCAGTGACACACAGGCACACTATCACTGACTCTGCTCTTTATGGGGCAACTTTAGATTTATAGGGAGACTGTGGTTTTAACATCAGCCTGCAGGGTTTCCTTGCTGGAGTGCTTTCGAGCAAAGTTCTCACTGCTGCTGTGTGGAGCTGAACCTGACCTCTGACCTCTCTGTGGAGGGGGCAGGAGAGGAGAGGATTTCCCCACAGGACTCTTTAAAGTGCAGCTTATGAGGCGCTCTAACTACTGTGTGAACAAGTCTGTCAGTGCTATCAAGAGGAGTTTGTGCAAAGTTAACAGCTGCTTCTGGTTTGATGCTTTCAGTTTCTAAACTTTGGACACTTTGACTTTTTCTACTTAAATCACATCATTAAAAAGTATTTTAAGGGCATAAACACATCCCTGGTGGTTGTTTTCTGTGGATGACATCACAGGCAGCCTCTCTACAATCACCACATAACTATTTTGGAAAGTTTGAGTGTAATAAAATCTCTCTGCTCACCTCTTAGCGACAGCTTTTCTTTTCCTTTTGGGTCAAAGTCCGTCGACAATATCCGATCAATTCCGAATTTGAGGTCTTTGCTGGAAGGCGGTGGAGCTTGTTGGGAGGTAAATGCAGTTCTGGACAATGAGGTCAACTGTAGTCCGTGTCTGTGGTACGGAGACCCCGGACTCACCCGCGCACCGTACACCGACGGCTCCGGCGCCACCGGGGAAGGACGCAGCGGAGAGCCGCCGGAGTGAGCCTGCTGCGCACGGTGGTGGTGGTGGTGGTGTCCCATGTGCACCACGAGTGCCGAGGATCCCGGGATGTTCTCCGCATCTCCGGCTTGCAAGATGTCTGCGATGCAAAACGACGGTTTCTTGATCGTATCCACAGCGAAGCCCCCCGCGCAGTACGCGGACCAGAGGCTGAAGTTTGACGCGTAAAACGGGTTGAGCCCGGCCGTGTACATCCCGCACTCTCTAAGTCTTTTTGTTTGTCAGAAGAGAGAATAAAAGCGCATGCATGTATGAAAAAAGCAGGGGTGGCGTGTTCAGAAGGAGAGATGGACGTCCTCTTTGCGTAAGTGCCAAAATCGCTCTCCCAACTCTGAGATCCTGACCCTGCTGCTGCGCTCTGAAGTTCCTCCGCTGACACTGATTGGTTGCTGTCTGAACCAATGGATGTTCTGCACTCGCTCACATCATTACCCCTGCGAGTTGGGATGATGCGTGACCCCTACACACACACACACGCGCGCGCGCGCGCACAGAGACACACGCACGACCGGGGACACTTGGAGGCAATTTTGATCCTGCGAAGATGGATTGATCACTTAAAGAGAAGTTCCCATTTTTACGCGCACTGAACTGCCCTAATGCACATGAACTCACATTTTAATTTCTATTAACTCACCGAAAACAAAGTGTTTTCTACTAATGCATTCATTCAATTTAAATTTTGAAGCAGTGTTTAATTTGGCTTTGAAACACAAACCCTGCAAAATAAAAACAGGACGCACACAAAGTTATAAAATTGAAATACTTAATAAATAACCGAATAAAACTGACGTGTAACCCTGAGCACAGGAGCGTCTATGAGCCGCACTCATCCTGTTTTTGATGCGCCCTGATTCCTCTTAAATGAGCGGATATTCTTGCAAGATTCGCCCCCGAAATAGAAGCTGTTTTAGTATTTTAGGATGCAGCAGAAATCCTTATTTCTTCCGGCGCAGGAGGGAGGCGAGACTTCATAATGACTGTTAGAACTTCCCTTCTTCAATATTTGTGCAACTTTATCTCGACCTGCAAGTTGCACGGTGACGCAAATCCGTCCCCATGCTCATAATAAACACAGGAAATCTATTCCCCCTTCAAAACCAAAACACAATTAACTTCAGAGGCGATACTTCATCCGCAGGGCCCCTCAAGATTCACACGTCGGGCCCCTGGACAGTGGGACAGTTTTTAGATTCGAGGATTTAAATAGTAAAATCTTTTATTTTCCCTCTGCTGCGTCTTTATTTGACCTAAATGACCCTGGACATGAGTTTTGATTTCGGCAACAGAGGGAACATGTCTCCCATTCTCTCTGCCCCGGGTCACCACCACTCTGTCAAATAACCGAATACAACGGGAACACAAATAAATATATAAACCATATTTACATATTTAATTTTATATATTTATATAAGACACTTTTTATTTATTCTAACTGTCGATGAAACTCTCTCTCTCTCACACACACTCTCGCTCTTTCCCTCTTTCTCTCTCACACACACACTGGCTCTCTCTCTCTCACAAAGAGAAACACATATACACTCTCTCTCTCTCTGTGTGTGTCTCTCTCTTTTACACACACACACACACACACACACCCACACACACACACACACACACACACACACACACACACACACACACGTTGCTGGGAACAATGGCCTGTGAAGTGAGTTCTCCTTCATTTAGTGATTCATTGGCCGGAAGAGGCCGATGACCCTGACCGCCTCCTATCTTTGGACGCTCCTATCATGCTGTTTTCGAGTGACACTTTTCCGGGTTAAATTTAGAAATGATTTTTTTTTTTGTATATCTTTAAAAAAAAAAAAAAAAAAAAACGTTTGCCCTCCATCACGCAGTCAAAACAATCCAGGGAAGAGGATGTGGAGGACGCAGCAGGCCTCCTGGTTATTTCAGGTGCTGATGAGCTTTTCAGAGGGAAACGTTAACACAATAAGCTCAGATCAGAGTTTACACGCAGGAGATGTCAAGTGACAGGATCAACTCCTCTCAGCATCATCATATGTTACATGGGATATTTACCTCTTCAGCTCTTTTATAAGCTCACACAAGAAATGATAATTAAAATACAGTTTGAAGACCAAATAATATGCACTTAATATTTAAATTATACACCTCAAATTATTTTACAATCACCATGATAAGCCACAGATTTAAAAAAATGAGTTTCATCTCCTGCTCAGAAGTGTTTTATACTTATATAAAATAAATAAGGGATTTTAAATGGATTTAAGAGAATGAAGGAGTGGATGAACTTTGTATGTGCACAGTGAAAAGAAAATAGTTCTGGAAAAGTTTCAACAGATTGGAGATAATTTCTCTGCAGACACTTGGAGGCTGCATCAAGTATCCGCTCTTGAAAACACCAGTTTACAGACAATGCTCTCACCAGTGTCGATGCATTGATCCAGAATAATCAAGGGTCCAGTTTCTCCCCATAGGTTTATTTGCAACCTTTCATTGTTTAAGTGTTTTAAATGCAACCAGCAGCTTTTTAAATATATACCTTCTCAAACCCGTCATTGCTTTGAACGCTGCAGCATCAGTGAAGCTGTCAAACACATTTGAAACTTTCCTCTGGCGTCGACTTATTAAAACCATTTTAAACACTCGGGTCTGAAAACTGAATATTGTAAAAAAGGCACATTTTGATGCACTAATCACCTGTAAAAACTGAATTATTACTTTTGCAGCCAAGAGTCCTGCTGGATACTGTACTTCACCTTTTTTTTTTCCAGTTTCCAGACCCAGTCCTCTGTGGAGCTGTATAAATGGTGGTGAGTGGGATTCCTGCCCAGTGCCAGTGATTCCTGCCTCTGGTTCAGCCACTGAGGAGTCCGACCTGTGTTCACTAACAGAAAATACACAGTCAATATCAATCCTTAAAAAATGTTAGAGTTCTCATGTTTATAGTATTTGTTGTGTTTTTTCCAGTATATTGTCCCTTTGTAAATCAGCATAGTCATACACAACAACACAGTGATGAAGGTAACTAAATACATTTACTGAAATACAATATTTAAATACAATTCTGAGGTACTATTTATGTTATTCTATACTTCTCCTCCAGCTTAATGGGAAATACTGTGCTTTTTACTCCAGTACGTTTAGATGACAGCCAGCTACAGTCACTTTTCAGGTTAAAAATCTATATGAAAACACACATGGTGATGTTATAAAATATGATGCATCGTTTGAGATTGAACCAGAGTTTAATCATTTTGGCTTGTGATCAGTCTGTAGCCAGGGATCATTGTTATTCATGAGTCTGCAGCAGTTTCTTCAAACACTTAATTTTGTTAAATTTATTAACAATTTAATCCAATATTTCACTTTCAGCTGAATTTAATCAATTAAAAAGCCAAAGAAAAGTGATTATTTGTTTTGTTCCCCTTGTTTCCGTTCTCTTTATTTACTTTTTATTTTGAGATTTAAAGTGCATTTAGCTTTGATTTTGACTTCATGGTTTTTAAGTATCTCTACATTTTGGACTTTTACTTATAAAGAATCCAACTTCCACCATCCAACATGAAATCTTTCAATTTAAAGGTTTTATCTGTTATAAAACCTGAACTGTGAAAGGTGATTGTCATTTTCCATTTATGACTCACAGTGCACTCCCTATTAATTCCAATAATAAAAGACTAATTGAGTAAAACATCTTGATGACTGATCAGTCAGAGGAGTCGACACATGAAAACACAATGTCCAAGAGTTTATGAGTCTCATGCTCACTGAGGATAAACACAAAGCCCCGTCGACTACCTGCACGTTTAAAGCGTCCGACGGAGCCCATTGTTGTCGCCTGATTGCTCGCTGTGTGTTTTTCAGGAAGTCTTATCAGGCGGAGGAAAAACTGAATGAGCCCCTCGAACTGCGGCTCTGCTGGATGTGAGGACGCTGGACGAGAATGAAATGATCTCCATTATTACACCGAGAGTGATTGCTCCCCTCTGAAAGGCTCCAGCTTCAGGCCAAAATTACTATTTCTGGCAATGTTTGCCTCAGGAAGGAACTTTCGCAGATTTAATGGGACCTGGGCCATTGTACACAGCCTTCTGTATGGCACGCTGCCATCAGTTCCACAGAAAGGAGGGAGAGAGAAAAAAGAACTGAGGGATGTGTCTAAAGTCAATTCAAAACAAGACCGGCCCGTTTATGTGACCCTGAACACATCCAATATATCTCACACGCTGAACTCGCTCCGAGGTTGAGATGAACTCAGATGCTGTTTCATCTGCATGCAGGAGGTTTAACAGTGTGTGTCCGTGTTCTGTCTGCGCACGTTCTTCTTAATCAAACGTGACAAACGTCTCTGTTCCGGGTTCTCGTCTTAGCTCACATGATGGAAGAAGTTTACGTTACAAATTGTGCCATTAAGTCAAAGTACAGACACGTGAAAAATGTACTTTAACGATAGCAGGTAAAAGTAAATCGTCCCCTCAAGGTGTTATATCATTATATGTTTTATTATTGAATCATTATCACTGTGAGACTCATATGAAAGATGTTGTGTTGCTGTAGTTGGTCAAAGTGGAGATTTCAGAGAGGAGGTTTTACAGTTTCATTGGTGAATGCTGTTTTTTTTAGCTGATCATTTTGTATTTTTGATGAAAAAACATAACTTGAATAGAAAAATGATATCTAATATATTATTTGTGCAAAAGAAGTAAGCTATAAATAAATGATAAATAAAGTAAGAAGGAGCAAATAAAGTTTATAATGAAAGTTCGAGTAAGTATGAATTTTATTTGCAGTAGCTTTTTTGAGTGGAATTATAATTTGTGATGATGCCACGATGCAGAAAATATAAAATGACCATTAAATGTCTCCAGGACCAGACACTGGATCCTAACTATCTCTTGTTTGACATGTTCCGTATCATCAGGATGTGAATGGAGAAAAAAAGTGATGATTCCCACAGATATAATGTAAAACATTAAAAACCACGTGAAGAGATTAAATATAAAAGCGGCTCCCCCGGTGATTAAACCCTTTCACCTCTCCATCTCCTATTTTCCAGACGATAGATTCTAATTTTGATGAGGATCAGATGATTTACAGAAAAACTAAATTTAATGATAGGAAAAGATGAGAGATGGATGATTGTACTCTTAGTATTTTAACAAACATCTCAATTCTCATAACTGAGTAAAAATATCATCTTCAGTAAGTCAGTGGTTTTATAATTGGCTCTATTTGTGTCATGTTTTATCTTGAATTATTGTTGAATGTGTTTAAATGGATCAATATGTGAGAATAAGAGTTTGTTTTTCATTGTTTTGTGGCAGAACAGAACAAAATGCAAATCAATTCATCTGTAAGTAATTTTCCATTACATAACTCAAGCTTTTCCAACTGACCTCAGTCAGCAAATAATCAGGAAGCCACCTCAAATTAAGATCTTTTTTTAAATCCTTTCATTAAATCACATTGAGTCACTGACTTTCATAATCACGACCATAGAAAAATGAAAAACTCCTAAAATCAAAACTGATGTTGAGAGTATTATTATTTTTCAAGCTGAAAGAAACATGTGGTAAAACTGTTGCTTTTAATGTAAATCAAACAATGAATCTCCTGATAAACCGACAGAGAGCAGTTGTATTTCATTCCTTCACAGAACACGGTTAAATATCACAGTTTAAATCTAAAACGACTCCAGAGTCTCAGATGATATGATTGAATGAGCGAGGAGAATAAATCCCATTAGTGTCTCCTGCTTCCTTTTGTGGTAGTGGCTCTCTTGCTCTTTGCTCTGCACGGTCCCAGTTTGAATTATCAAGTGGTCATTAGCAGGACAGTAGAGGAGTAGACTAATCACACTCAGGCCGGGCTGCCCTCTGCTGTAAACACCCTGAGGAGCTGCTGCTTTAATAATGGAAACTCTTCAATGTGAAGGCGACTCAGTGGGTTTTGGACTAAAGAGGAAAAAAAAAAAAAAAAGCCTCATCAGTTTACATTAAAACAGTTTTAAGTCGCCTCTCGTGCACGCAGCAGTTCAGGCTCTCCTCTGCAGCTCCGGCGTGCCCATGAACACGCACGGTTAAATCACGGAGGCTAAATACTGCAGGGGACTAATGGAAACACAGAAGGTCATGATAACAAAGCACGTGGGCCTGATGCTGCTGCTCAGAGAGAGGTGTTTGCACTTATTAATAACTGAAGAGTTATTGGAATAAAGGGAAAACAGCTAAATGCAGAATATCTTGAGTCAAACATTTAAAATAACACGAGGACTTTGAGGACAGAAGATTTAAGATGGACGTGTTTGTGAGGATGCATTGAGGACAGATGCAGATTAAAGATGGAAGTGTTTGTGCAGATATGAGGGTGTGACGCAAAGCAGATCATCTCAGTCTGCAGCTCTGATGCTGCTCGTCACGGCCAGAATCTCACAGGGAGCTTTTTTTAAAAGCAGCGGTGGAAAAATAAGACGGGGAAGAAGATTCATCAGCCGAGAGCAGCAGAACTTATGCAACTGTGAGGTCTGATTGAACCCATCACATTTTATACATGTAAAAAAAAAAAAAAAACCTATCCAGCTGTCCATCTTTCTCTCTATTTTAGATCGGTGTGTCTCAGGGGAGGACAGATCTCATGGGGACAATTTTGTCTTTCCAGCTACTGGAAATGTTTTTCCATACTGTCCCTGGAGCCTCTTTTACTTTGGTATGATTCTGATTATTTATTAATTTTATCTATCTATACACAGTGTTTAATGTCAGAGGCTGTCGATTTCAATCCAACTGCTCTGTCAAACTGAGGCTATCAATATATTTTGAAATCTTTGCTGTTAAATTTACTTAAGAATCTGAAAAAGAGCAAATTAATTCAATTTAAACTGAAGAAAATGATCCATCATCTTTGTATAATAATTACATTCACTGAAAGAGAGTTGCAATAGTTCTTCTTCTTAAGCACTGTTACTGTTCTGTGGACAACATATTGTAATTTTTTTTTTTTTTACCTCAGTTCATTGACAGAGCAGCTCAGACAGTGAAGAGCTGATGCTCTTTGCTTTTCTTTAACAAGACGCTGCCATCTAGCGGTCACAGGAGGCTTTACTGTTCAGAATGACTAAAATGATGAATAAATAAGTAAATACAGATTTCTATCATTTCATCTGTTCCTCTCTGCATGTAATTCAACTATTCAAAGTCAAACTGTGTTCACCTGCTCTTCACATTAAATACAAGTATATGAACATTAAGAATTGTTTTTCCTCACTCTCATAATTTTAAATACAACATTTACATTGTTAACATAAAGAAATCTACTAAAACAGCCATAAAAATTTGATAAATATTTACTTTTAATTTATATTTTAATTATAACTTTACACTTTAATCCAACATCACAGAATTATACAGAATACAGTAAAAAAAATTCTAAAAATAATTGTAGTCTTGTATAAATTGATATGACATTATTACTGCTCTACACAGGCCTATAAAAAAATATTGATTTAATATTTTCTGAGTTGATGACTCAAAGTTGCTGGTTAATAAATAAATGCAATGACGTTAATGTTGGCTTTTAATATCTTCATGTGGCTAATTGACATATCCGTGTGTGTGTGTGTGTGTGTGTGTGTGTGGTTAATTCCCACATTTACCTTCATCCTGTTCCTGGAGTTGGACGGGGTGGTGCGTACACATCTCAGGGGACTCCAGGATTTAACCTTTGACCTCCATTAAAGTGTGAGAGCAGCCTTCGGGGAGGATGTTGAGTCGACTCAGGAAGCGAAGGCAGGTGTCAGCTGCTGGTGTTGGTGACATCGGACCCTTCGACTGACCATTCACTTTTTTTCTCTGAACTTCACTGTCGGACCTTTTCACTTAGTAAGAAACAAAGCGACGGAAACTTTGGTGCTTTCCTTCCAAAGATATTTAGCACATTCCGCATTGTTGGACAAATAAAGATTTATCTTATCGATCATTAAGTTCAGTGTATATTCAACCTATACACATTTAAAAAACACCTTTCCATTTGAATTTTCACGTTTTGATCTATTGTTTTGAAAAGTAGTTTTTTACTCACTAGTACTCAATAGTTTTTTACTCACTAATCATTTAGTATATAAAACATTGTTTTAAAAAAACGAGCTTTAAGAGCCCAGAGTCTAAAAATGTCTATTTGTCCAGATAACATCCTAAAACCTACTTTAAAAGATATATTTTAAAAGATATAACACATTTGTGAAGCTTCATTTTGTTTGTTTTAACAAATGTAATGATTAAAAAGAAGAAAATGAAATTGTGATGTTGCCTTCACCCATGCTTCAAACATATTTTCTTTTTTTGCATCTTCATACTTACTCATAATATATTCTTCTGCAGGTGAACACAGACCTGAGTAAAAATGCCCCTGTCCCATTCAAAATGTGATTTAATTCCCTTTTTTTCTTATTGAACATTACAGCCAATGCCTCAGACAACTGAAGAGAGAAGCAGGATTTACAATAACAAGTGCAGATCCTGTGTCGAGGGGTCACCGAGCAAATACACAGACAGTTCTTTTCTTATATTCTGTATCGGCTGAACTGAGATTTAAAAGTCGTGCTGCTGCAGTGAAATGGCAGTGACATTTTTTTTTGCACACTTATACTGCACGGTCAGCAACATTAAAAGGAAAAATTCTCATCACAGATCACAAAACATCTAAAATTCTGGACCATCTGATCAGATAATGAGTCGACATCAGAAACAACAAGACTGAAATCAGCATAAAACGTCTGAATGGTCATAATTGAATTGTCCTCTGTCAGTAATTTTTATAAACATGTGCTTTAGTGACTTAGCTATAAAAACACATAACAATCAGTCAGTTCAAGATTTTAAAAAAATAAAAATAAAAACAAAGGGAGCACACTGGCTTAAAATTATCTTTTAAAATTATTGTTTCTTAAAGAGCAAAAAACACATATCATGATAAAAAAGCTTGTTCAGACGACCCTCTCTATCGTCTACATGGCATTTAGGGAAATACACTTATTTTCTGACTTAGCTGATGACACTCTTTTATGTCTGTATGAAGGTGGTGTTAGCTTAGCTTAGCATGACTACTGGATACAGAAGGAGACAACCAGCATCTCTTGTCCAAAGTAATTGAAATCTGTCTACCTGTACCTGGACAGAGCCGGGCTAGCTGTTTCCACTCTTTGTGCTAAAATAAGCTATGCTAAGCTAACCATGTCTTTTTGTTCCAGGCTCATATTCAACCAACATTATGAGAGCGGTTATGAATCCTCTCATTTAACACTCGACAAGAGAATAAGTGCATTTCCCCAAAAGGTTGAATGTTTTTTTAAAGGTTTCCAGACTCTGATATATTACAGCATTGTGTGAAGTCAGTTGAATTCTGAGGTGTGAAAAGAAACCCGTTAAAAAAAAGATTTACCTGACAGTGTTCATGAAAGGTGCAGTGTCTTTAGAGAGAGCGTCCGGTCCGCTGTGCTGAGCGTGTCGACCATAAACAAGTGTTTAGCTCTCGTCACCATCCTCCAATCTGCCGTCGTTCACCAGTCTCTCTCTTTCTCCTGGGCTGCTCTCCTCAGCCACGTTCGAAAAGCGAGCGCAGCACGGTATCCTGGCCAGCAGGGGTCGGTGCAGTCCGTTGTAGAGGCCTGTGCCGAGCAGCAGGACCAAGAAGCCCAGGACCTGAAGGCCCTGAAAGTGCTCCCAGCCCAGCGCCAGGCTCACCACCCAGATGACCAGCGTGCGCAGGCTGTCCAGCACCATGCGGGTGGTGGCGCTGATCTCTTTGGTGACGCTGATGCCGGCGAAGTTGAAGAAGGCGATGCTGACCGTGTTGCCCAGCAGAGCCAAAATGATGAGGGGCTGGTGTCCGATCTGACAGAAGGCGTCCAGCGCGTCCTCCAGCACCTCCCGAGGGTTGTTACTGAAGTCGCCCACGTGGATGAAATACATCGGGATGAGCAGCAGCGACAGGACGAAGAAACCAAAGAAACCTGGAAACAGAAAACCAAGTTTAATCTGACCTGTAGATCCCAAACTAGTCGACTTGTGACCCCTTAAATGAATCTTTTATGAGAACTTGCTCTGGAAAACATACAGATAAGTCATAGCTAACACTAAAATAACATTTTCAGTATGTGACCAGTCAAAACAAGCTGTCGTTAATCCTCCCAGATAAGTTTAACTATAAATTAAACTATTCACAAGACAAAAGTTTAAATGAGGAAAGTATTAAAAAATAAGTACTACATATTTTTGAGCTTTTTATCTTTTTCCTCCAACCCCCTTCTACTAAAACACAATATAATGCAAATGACAGACGTTCATTAAAAACCAGAAGAAGTCACAGACTTTATTTATTTTTTTCCCACACTATGGAGAAAGTGTCTGTATTTGTCCCTCGACACTGCTCTTTTACATCTAATGTCACAGCTCTCACATTTACTTGAAAGTAAAATATTTCAGGATATTTTAAAGTTCCGTCAAATCTATAAAAATCTACCTGGAGCCATTTCTCAGCATGTGACTTGTGTCCTCTGGGGGAATTGATCAGGTTTATCTGTTGTTGCTTCTTCATGTTCGACTGTTCCTCATTATTGACGTGTGTTAACATTGATAATTCAGGACTTTGGCTCATGCTACTTCCACCATCGACAGGCTAAGAGTGAAAAAGCTTCCTGTTGGCACTGAATACCACATGTACAGTAACTGCAGATGGACATGGTCTGTACCTTCAATACCAACAGCACGAAGAGGATGGACGTCGTGTTTGTAGACGAACTTCTCTTCCAGGACCATCTGCACTGAGACAATGATCTGAGCCATGATGATCAGAAGGTCTCCTGTAGTGGGGTATATTTCAGAAAAGACGCACTTACACTGTTAATTACCGGAGAAAATAAATATAACATAATGTATATATATAAAAAAACAAACATTTTACCTGTGATGACCTCACTGAGTTTGTGCTCGTCGTCGCTGTGGCCGCTGAAGAAGTCGGCGAGGCCCACGATCACCAGGCCCAGGATAGTGATGGCGATGCCCAGCCACTGACTGGGCGCCAGGCGTCGCCCCAGGAAAGCCACAGAGAGCAGACCGGTGAATATGATGACGGCTCCGCGCAGCATCTGGAAGCTGGAGGCGCTCGTCATGTTGAGTGCTGGAAAACACAAAAAAGCTTTTTTATGGGACAAATACCCGAAGGACATTGAATGAACTGGTAAGTGCAGGAGATTAATTTCTGCATTCTGTGATGATATTTTTCTGCCCGAGACCCAAAGACAAACAATTCACATTGTTCAGTGTCGCTGAAAGCTGCAAAACAAAAGTGATCCTGAGGAAAACTTAGTTATTTTTGACTTAATCACCTTTCCTCCTGATGAAAGGCTTCTTCAAACAAACAGTTAATCTTTACTTTTTGGCTTCATCAATGGAAGTCATTACAATTTGACCTTTGACGGGAAGAACAGATCAGGATGTAAGATTTCAAAAGATCCTGTTTACCTCATTTAAAAAACAACACCTGAGCAGTTTCAGTAATCTTGTGTTCACTTACCAACATACATGATGGAGGTGGCCGTCATATCGCACATGGCAGGGGGGAAGAAGAGGAGAGGGTTGAAGCTCTGCCCCTGGTTTATCTTGGGCTCTGGTCTACGTCTGTCATGGCAAAGTACGATGTAGAAGACGGCCAGACAGCTGAACTCACCCAGGAACATACCCACCGCCTGGACTCATGGAGCGACAGAGAGACAGAGATGGACGGGAAACAGATATTAATTAATCTTTGGAAACTGAGAAAACAATCTCTGATTTGATTTTACTTTTACCAGAAGACTGAGCAAATGAATGACAGGATAAACCACAGCAAACTACTTTACAAGGTTTTATATTATTATAAGTTATTTAGATAACAATGTTGCGCAAAGACTAAATGTGTGAAATGAAACTAAATTGACCTTTTTTAAGTTTGAGACAGAGAATTCTTTATATATAAAGTTTCAACTTTGAGATGATCTGATGCCAGTTTTCAGTTCTTCACCGGTTTTGATATTTGTGTTACATAATCAAGAATCAACGTTAAATACTCGGATGTCTTTGTCCAGTGAGGTGACTTCACTGTACCTGTACAAACGGGTGAGAGAATCCATGCTCGGGGTCATTGTGGCAACCTTTCGCTGTGAACAGATCAGCCCATCTGTCGGAGGAAAAGAAATTATTGCAGTTCAATTATTTTAGTTTTAAAAAGTCATGTAGGTCTAGAGTCGAGTTTTGCTTTGCAGCAGATCCCTTTATTATTTTCTGTTCTGTGTTTGACCAACAGAGGATTTCCTCCTTTTTCACTGAGCACACTGAGGGAACATTTGTTTTACTGTGACCTCAAAAAAAACACTAAAGAGTCAATTGGATAAAGCAACTTGTCACTTGTCAAGTTAATGCATAACCCACTGACTTTTACAGCGAGTCAGAGGTAGCGTGACGGGCATGTGAGCTTCCTGTCTGCTTCAAAAAGCACGACAGGCGAATGTTCTTAAAAGCTGCTGACACAGCAAGTTGTTCACACACAACTTCTGAGCTCATCAATAATCTGAGGAAACATGAGTGGGTTTGTTGCTGACTGATCCAAATATACTTTGACTCTCCTCTTTATGTGTGGTTAACGCATGTCTGGTTCAATATAGTTACACGGCGTGAGGTTGTGTGAAAAGAAAGAGGAAACTTGCACCAAAACTATCAACCTACATGTTGTGACTGGTGTGAGCTGAAGAGCCAGCGAGGCAGCGGCGTGACGAGGCTGGTTTCAGGTGGCTGTCGTGAAACTTTACCTGTTAAGTTGCTTTGCTCGTCTGTACGGAACATGACACAGCTTGTTTTGTCCGACACACAATACATTCACACTACGACAAATAGTACTTTTGTTTAACTGACAAAAAGGGAAAGAGAAGTGTGTGTCATATAATGGAGAGCTGACGTGACGCATTATTAGAGAAGTAAGGATACTGAATTTCTTGTGTCACAAATAAATTGAAAACCTTGTGACAACCAGACAAGTCATTCAAGAAAAAAACGTATCATCATCTATTTTGATTATCTTGAGTCATCATCTCTGCTTCCCCCTCTTGTATCGATCAATCAGATTTTATTTTTGCAGTCCCTATTCACATATCACAGTCCGTCTCATAGGGCGGAGCAACGTGCAACATCCTCATTGTGAAGTGATTATATTTAGGCTTTGCTCTGCCGGTTGGATAAAAAACAAGAAACCTGAAAATTCTCGTGAGTGGCCTGAAGAGGGATGTGCCTTTAACGCTGTGTCTGTAGATGTGGCCCTAGAATAACTATACACCAGCTTCAGAAGTATACTCCCATGGGTTACACAAATAAATCAACAGATGTGTTAATATAACTTTTAACTTTAATTCAAACAAACGTAATTTGTTGGTGCATCACAAACTTAAGTATTTTTTTATTCACTGTATGATGCCTGATGTTTTGGGCCTAAAACCAATAGTGACCCGAGCAGAACATGAATTTAGAGAAACATTACAAGTGACTGACTCTGTTTAACATCACTGTCTCCGCACAGTCATTCGATTTTGATTTGTAGGCCAGATTAAACCTGAAACATCTGCAGACTTCTCTTTCTGAAACCAGATGATAATGAAAGTGTAGTCGCAGCCCATTGTTATCTCCAGCTAATGTGAGTCACGTCCCTTTAAAAACAGGTTTGTTGTTCACACAGCTCCTGAGCCAGGTTGATTAACCAGGTTGATTATGAAGAAGTGTATCTGATGTGATACTGAGCCCCGGGTTAGATTCACGGTCTTCTATCAGCAGCTTCCTGGTCACTATCTCGTATTGAAAAACCACTGAACACACGTTAGCTTCCATTGATAGGATGGTATTTACAGCAGCAGCTTGTTATTTACATGCTAATGTTACATGCTAACGGCTGCAGGCTGCACTGCAAATGAATGAGAACATGCTAACACAACAAAAAGCTAAATAAACAAACTAGCTCAAACACGGAGCAGCCACTCGGCTTCTGTTTGCTAACCACAGTTTGTGTTGTTCGGCTCCCTGCTGCAGTTAATTCACTTTAACTACAGACACATGACACCAGGGGGACAAACACCCACTGGTTAAATATACTCACTTGGCAGATAACGTGTTGATAGATCCAGTTGTGAGCATCAGCCCCGCGAGGAACAGCTGGTATTTAGTCCAGGCCATGGCGGGACGAGTGAGGGGGACAGACACACGGAGACACAGACGACCACCGAGCTGCTCCTCTGCCTTTTAAACACCGGGTCCGGGTTGTTGTTCTCTCGAGCTCTCTGCTCTCCGTGCGATCTGCTGTGTCTGTAAACGCCACATGACTGCACTCGCAGTCAGCTGACCCGCGGCGCAGACCACGTGCCGCCTTCACGGTCAGTCGGAAATGACGCGACGAACCGAAGCAGCAGCAAATGCGGAAATGAGATAAGATGAGAGCACACAATGTTTGTTTAAAGATTTAAAGATTTAGAGTAAAGCGATAAATTGAATATATAAAATGATCCTCGTGATGTTGTAACGCGTGTGTTTCATCTAAACTGTACGATTTGTGGTTTTCTTTACTAGAATGGGCCCTTTATTATTCATTAAATACTTTATATTAACATATTAACATCTATGTTTTTTTTTACAGTAGCCCAAACTGGACAAACTAAACACCTTTTGAGTTTTTACACACATTTTAAAAGTAACATAAGATAATACAAAAAAGAAGAATTTGAAAGCCTTTGACATTAAAATATATAAATAAAATAAGAAAATCAAAGAGTGGAACCTCAGTGTAAGAAATTAGGAAATATTCGATTAAAAGAAAAAGGCAGTGGCAAACAGAAAAGTCTTCAGCATTGATTTAAAAGTATCAAGAGTTATGTCACATCAAAATAAAATTAAAAAATCTATAATGCTCTAAGAATTAAAATACTAGTACTAGTACACTGAGTTGTGTTTTTTCCCACTCAGTCCACTGAACTTGTTGTCATCATGTCTGCAGAACTCAGAATCCGAAGTTTTACGAAGGGGCTGTGAAGGTAACACGATAGGCCTCATGCATGAACAACAGGTGGAGACAAAGACCAGATATGAATCATCCTCATGTGAGAGTGGGACCTCGGTACATTTCCCCCCTTCTGTGGCCTCACTTCGCCTAAAATGAGAACATGCACTTCATTTCCCCTGAGGATGCTGCCCATTAGAGACTCTGCATGTTCGTGCAGCGATAGAAGTGTGGTGTTAACACTCAGTGAGGCAAGAATCCGATGTTTACATGGGAGATGTTTAAGTTTCGGGCAAATGGGTCGAAGGTCATTGTCGAGATCAACAAAAATATGGTCAGAAAAACACATTTCAGGACATCTCCATACACAGAGACCACCTGCAGATCAGAAAATGATTCCACATCACATGACGCCATACGATTAGTGACGTCATGAAAGAGTTCATAAAATGAATTCAGTGTAAAAATGCATTTTCCATGACATCTTGTGAATCCATACACACGACCTGAAGCTAGACTGCAAACTATTTTATGATCTGGTTGGATTTGGTTGCAATGACATCATCTTGACGTCGCGATGGAGTCAGAGAACAGACAATGTCATGATGATGTCATTATGGAATAGCATTATTAAAATGATTGGAGTACATGCAGTACACCTTCCACCTGCAGGTCTGCATTTGAATCAGGTTCATCTTTTTTGGAAACCGACATATAAATCACATTTCTAGCTAAATTGATGATGTTATTACAGGTTAAACCGTCAGTGCCATAATCCTGTGATACCTGTGATACCTGTGATACCTGCAGTGCATCTTTATAACTCTCTGCAGTACTAAGCACACCAACATTAGGATACTACACACAGACTTTCTTCGCAGCAGTGTGAGCTATTCTCCTGGTTCCAGTGGTGCTAAGTGGTATTTTGGTGACTTCCCAGACAGCTGATAAGAGCAAGGAAAAAGTCATCTGCTCTGTGACTCTTCTTCAAATGACTCCTCTCCTCTGTCACTGCAGACGGCAGTAAAACCTTTTGGCTCCCACTACTTAACATTTAGCTACAGCTGCTCCACTGCTGTCATGAATGCAAAAAAAAAACTTGGACTTGTTCTTGTGACTAGACTCGTATGTGTCTGTCTCGTAGAATTAGGGCATATACCTGTGATGAATCTACATGGGAATTAGGCTGGTGTAATAATATCACTGCGGTGGGACAGCAGCCAGAGATGTCAAATTCTTACATTACAATATTTTGACTATTCTGGATGGTTAGAGCAGAATGAAAGCCCTTCACGAACATCAGTAACACATGTTAAGTGTCAAGATATCTAGATCCAGTATATATCACGTGGAGGCTTCACTCCTCCTAGCTGCAGAGGCTGAAGATTTGGTTCTGACCGACTCTTTACTGTGTGTCTATCCTGTTATTAAACTTAACTCTTAACACTTAACTCTGACCATCTTTTGCATCTGGGCCCTGCAGATAAGGCTGAGCTCTTATTTCATGCATGTATTGTGGGATATTTGCAAAACATCATCTACAGTCAATGTGGCCTTGAAGAGTCACAACATCTGCGGCAGCTGTGATAAAGAAGATATACACCCAGCAGCTTCATCATTTCACACTGACTGGCCTGGAAGCATAACATTGAACCTCCAGTGGTGTGAGGTTGAACCAGCTCATCTGATGCCACTGACATGTCACAAACACGGCAGCGTCAGAGGGTGAGGGCTAATTAGAGAGCCGGATGTGCGAGGTGTCCACTGGGGGCAGAATAATACATGACCACCGCTCAGTAATGCTCACCTTTGCATACTTAAGAGAGATATCGCTGATCCCGTGACTCTGAGCTGTTATACAACATCTGCACTGTGCAGCATAAACACAGGACGGTGTTCAAAGATCACCTGCTGAACAATGTAATCAATAATACAACTGGCTGAGAGGCTTGAGATCGCCAATAGAACCTGGTTTACGATGCCTAGAGCTTTGCTAAAACATCTTTATTTCATCAAATTTGACAGAACGACTCTTTTATTGTTGAAATATAAAAATGCTTTAGATACATTTCAAACAATTTCACTTTTAGTTTAGTCTGACCTAATCAGGTTGCAATCAAGTGCTATGTGTTGCTGCTGATTTACCAACCTTAAATTTGGATACTGTTCATGACAACCTGAATAATCACAGACATCCTGCTTCTTACGATCGACCTGACACCTTCCTACCGAGTCTATAAATTAATCTGCAGCGGCTCAGTGGGGAAGCAGGGACCCAGTTGGCTTGTGAAGAGTTTACTGTGAGAAGGGGAAGCATTTCAAAGAACAAGATCTTAACAAGTTCTTTAAAATCGGCTGTCACACTCGTCCCTGGCCTGTGTGATGAACGATATTCGGTGTGTCTGCTCGGATCAGGGTTAAGGCAGGTGGCAGTTAGCGGCTTTAACCTAATCACCTCTGTTGCTAAGTTACTGTTCATCTTACCAGACCAGTTTGATGACTTTTTCTAGCCTCTGCAATCAGTGTAATTGGTTTTCTGCTTCATATTTACTTTGAGGTCTGTTCCTTTGTGTTGACTTGCCACCGAAACACGAACCACAGCAATAACACGTAAAAGTGACGACTATCATCCTGCTTGGCTCCATTAGTCTCCACGGTTGAGCAACAGCAGGCAAAACCCAACAAAACCTATTAAATTCTATTTAAAGAAGATTTTTGGTTGATAATAACTTCATAGCTTCAGGGTGGAGTTGAGGCAAAGCATTCAAATTTAAGATGTCTCTTTAGTTTTTATGAGTTTTAGTGTAAACTGAATTATAACACTGACACGGGCTGTGCACTGTCAAGGATGCAGCAATAAACGTGGATTCCTGCTGGATGGAGAATCTAGATGACAGTAGCAATCAACTCCTGTAAAAAAAGAAAAACAATTCAATGCATCATTTTCCACCAACTCCCCTCCTGGCTATATTTTGTACATTTTAATAGACCATAACAGAAATACTGAGAATTCTTTGTTCTGCATGATTTGTAATCCGTTGTCACCAAGCAATGGCAGAAAATATCCTTGAGGCTTTGCATACATGCACGCACTGTACATTAATTTGGCTCAAATCTGATGTGCTTATGTTATGTAAATGTTCATCTCACCCATGTCCGCGCTTTTCAAGAGATTACCCTTGAGGTCAGCGGAGATCTGCAGCCATATTGATTAAGAGCAAATAAGTTAATTAACCGTTAGGATCAGCAGGAACAGTGGTTGTGCAGGACCCCAAACAATTGCCTTCCCTGTTGCAGGCCTGATGTGAGAGTATAGCAGTCACACTTGTACAATAGGAGTAATGGAAAAGTAAGACAACACAAAGTATGAGATGTTTATATTCCATATGAAAGATTGAACTCCTCTCTGACAGCAGATTAATGCTGCTGCTCCTGGAATTCATTTTATAGAATTTAAACGAAGCTGCAGCCACAAGAGTGAACTGTAAACACAAACCGGCAAAAGTTCTCCGGGTACAATCTTTACTGTCGGGCCGAAAATGTTCAGGATGTAATGGCAACTCATCTTAACCTTTAGAAAACACGTCAACAGTCAATTTGAATTGAATCCTTGTTATAACTGTTGTCGTCAGCGCAGACCAGCACACTCCCAGAAGCCTCTTCATGGGCACACAAAGAACACGAGTTGGAGACCGTCACAGCTAATGTGGTTGACAGACAGTGAGGGGAGGAGAGAGTGCTGTGTGATGAAATGTGTGGCGTAACTCATGAAAAGGTTACGGCACACTTTATCTAAAGGTTAGAGCTCTTCATCTCTTTAAATTAGAGACAGAGCTACAAATTAGTTTTAATATTAGCAGTGTTGGCTGAAGCTGTCGTCTTAATTTGTTCCTTACTATCAGCTTAAAATGATTAAAACCAATTATTAATTATTAGAATTACTAGTTAACATCGGAGTGTCCTATAAAAAAATGACCCTAAACGTCGACAGCGCAAACGGTTTGTTACAACCTAAAGTCACGATATTGTTACCAAGGTGACAAACGTTCAGTACGCAAGGTTTGCTTCTGTGAGTTGTATCCAAGGGTAACAACCATAGACTATAGATAAATATATAAACGTGGATGACACGTCTCCATCTTCTCCAAACGAAGACAGACTATCCAGGATTTGTGTTTCGAGTCAGTCTCAGCTAAAGACTTATTAAAGGCAGGGTTGATAATCTATACTGCAGCCAGCCACCAGGGGGAGATTGAGCTGTTTTGGCTTCACTATTGGGATCTGTCTTGTCATCCATCTTTACGTCTGGTAACAAGGTCATTCAGGTTAAACTAATAACACTTCTTTATTCATTTAACATCAGAACTAACTGATATATTTCAACTGATTAATTAAGGTAACACTTATCATCTCACATTTATTCATTAGTTTTATCCAACAACTCCAACTGTGTTAGTTTCTTTTAGCTAATTATTTAAACGTCTTTGCTCATTTTTTAAATCTTTTTCATACATTCTCAACGTAAACCCAGGATGTTAAAGTTTCAAAACTTCATGGTTAATACACATATATATACTAAACAACAGCATCACATCAGTTTTTAAAAAAAAATCCTATTTCGCTTAACACAAATATGTGGCAATATTCCACACACCAGAGATTAAAGTATGTTGGGAATGTCTTCTCCCGGGTGTCGTTAGTTTCAGACGTCACTTATTTTTGAGTAACAATAAGAAGTAGTCAGTTGTTTGGTTTGTGTGATCAGATGTTTACTGTCATCCTCTCGCTGCAGTGTGGCCTTCCCCATTAAAAAATAACAGCTCAGAATTACTGGCACTGTTTGTATATATATAGATTTACTGCAGTGAAACATATTGCACAGGCTTTTAGTGCCAGAATATAACAAACAGAAGCTGAGAAGTCACTGAGCAAGACCT
Source organism: Paralichthys olivaceus (assembly GCF_024713975.1). Taxonomy (NCBI): domain Eukaryota; kingdom Metazoa; phylum Chordata; class Actinopteri; order Pleuronectiformes; family Paralichthyidae; genus Paralichthys; species Paralichthys olivaceus. Next base: position 14,743,913 of record NC_091111.1, read on the forward strand.
CCAGACAGAGCTGCTCCTTTAAATATTGTTCATTCCATTCTGTAACTCTTGTGAGTCAGATTAAGGCAGGAGTTAAATCGGGATTTCAAAATCTCACACACTCACTCACTTTCGGTAACTTTTCAAATCCTAATGATTATGATAGTATTCCACATTGTTCCATGACGGAGCAGGGGCTCGCTGCGGAACGACTTAGCCAGTAACCCACGTCCATATTTGGCCACAGAGACATGCAGACCCATCCTCTTTGTGTGAGGCTAAAACCACTGTAAATTTTAGGATTGTAAATCTGCCTCAGCAGAAAGTTAGAGGGCTCCAAAGAAAATCAGAGCTGGTTGGATCGTAGTGACTTTTTATGGAACAGGAACTGGTTAAAAATGGAATTAAAATGTAGAAATATCAAATCTAAATCTTTGCAGCAAAGTAAAAGTCACAAAATCTAAATTAATTGTGTGCTTTTACCTAGCATTAGCAGAAACCACATCAGCTGTGACCTTCTCCTTTGCAGTAACTTTATTGCTGACTTTGCAAAAATCTAAACAAAACGCTGCGTTATGCTGTGCATTTTAAAAACATGACAAAACCTCTGACGCAGACGTTGCTGACCTGTGACCCTCTGTCTCCCCTGTCCGCTCGTCTCCTCTCTGACTATCGTCCACTGTATCAGCAACACACCAGGACAGTTGTCGGGATTAGGCATCGGCCGCTGAGGGCTGTCAACGCTTACGCAACCGCTCACCAGTGGCGCTCAGTGTGCGAGGGTAGCAGGAAGCGGTACTCTCGTAAGTCCCCACGTGGCACAAAGAGGAGGCCATCGAACACATGTGGCTTCGGGGAAAAAAGAAAAATTAAGCATCCTCATCCCTCTGAGATATTTCACAAGAGGAGGATTGAAATGTTAAGTATTCCCAAGACAGAAAATTAAATCCACCTTCCAGATCAACACCTGGGGCCGCACTTTCTTTGTTTATCTTTTTCTTTTTTTCTCTCTCCTGAGTCTACGCAAGAATTCAGAAGAGTGGCATAAGTGAAGTTTGTATAAATTATATAAAGACGTTGGAGGTTTTTAATGAGTTGTTTCTATGAGATGGCAGCAAATCACTGGAATCCTCTGCCTGTATGGAAACATAGACTAATGTAGATCTAAAACTCAAACTTAAATGTTTGGTTTACACATTTTAAACATTTGAGTTTAGACTTGTTCAAGAGCATTGTTTGCTTTCAATAGTTTTAAAGAAGTGTAGTGATATATTCCTTTACATTTGTAGTAAATGTTATTTTTCTTTTTCAGATTTGTTAGTTTTTAATTGAAATGGGCCAAAAGGTGGATATTCACTGATGAGCTTATCCCAGTACATTTATTCTGCTTTGTAATTGTAAAAATAAACAAGAAAAGAAGAAAATAATGTATAATTAGAGCCACATATTCTGTGCTTTATCTTGTTTTGAGGGTTCAGGGTTCTTCGCTGAATTCAAATTGATTATATTTCCAAAAAAAAAAGGTTGCATATTCTTTTGAAAGTGTTGGAATGAGGAATGTGGTTTTGAGCACAGGTATAATAACATCCCTCGACAGTCTTGAACCAACGGCACGTCCCCTCGCTGTTGATCTGGCACATTGTATGGCGTTGTATGGATTTCACAACAATCGCTTCAGCTCATATCTCGGCTGATTATCTAACCATCGGAGGGCTTTGCCGCATGGCTGGGGGTGTGCGGGGCGGGGGCAGGGGTGTGGGTGGTACGGAGGGCCTAGCAAATTTTTCCAGCGGATCTTCTTGGAGGACACCTAATCACAAGTGACACAGGAGCAGCACTGCCGATTTGACGTTAATCCATTCTGAAGTCAGAAACATTTCCAAGGGTCTCAGCAGTTCTTTCTGGATAAAAGGGCACAATTGAAATTATGCCACGAAGGCTGTGATGTGATACAGCACCTATCTCAATCATTTACCACACACACACACACACACACACACACACACACACACACACACACACACACACACACACACACACACACACACACGAGCAGTAAAAACTGTGGAGCTTTCAGACAGCACACAGCAGATTGTCTGTAGCAGGCCTCCCTGTTGTTCTGGCACGTGCTGCTCCACTTGGCTTTGGTCGTAATGTTTTCCCATCCTTGCTCAAAGAGTCTCAATGCTACTGTGTTCAGTGTCTCCCAGACGATATTGTCCTTTTCCTCACCTCAGTCTATTTTTAAAACATATAACAACGAGTCATGTTGTGAGGATATGGGAAAAAAAAAAGGTATGAACTAATTTTTGTCTGTCAAAGCAGAGCTGAGGTTCCAAGGCTGACATGTGTTGGAGCTCGCCCCCGAAGCTCTGTCTCCTCTTTTAAAACAGCGCGTTTCTGTCTCCGATTTGAACTCAATGCACCGTGACAATGAAGAACGATGAAAGTGTGTCAGATTGAAAAGATTAGACAGATGAGATTAAGATGGGAGTCAAAATGGAGATGTCATGGATCATTTCCTTTGGGTAACAGTTGTGGGTTAACACCTGAAAGTCTGGACCATGGTTCTTACTACAGTGTTTATATTGGATCCGGTTAGTTCTGGTTTCACATTATAGTACAGGGAACGCACTGTAGACTTTTGTGTGACATGTCCTGTCATCATCATCTATTCATGCATCGACCTAGACATTAGTGGGATTGTAGATGACAGCTGCAACATTCACTTTAAAAAAAGTAGAAAAAAGTAGTATTTCAGTTTCAGCGAGGAAGATGAATGAACCATCACAGCCACTATAATTATTATTATTATAGTATTACAACCAGACATCCTGTCCATTCAAACAAATTCCTGGAGGTGAAGACTATACAACCAATCCTGCAAACTTCTTCTGCGTCATTTTCTTCTTCTATTGTTCAATGCTGCTTCAGCTTCGTGCTGTTGGTCAGAACAACCCCCCCCCCCCAAAAATGTCACACTTCAAATTAACAAAATCATGGTTTTGTTTGATCCAGATGGAGACCACCTCTTTGTGTCCGATTCAATTTTGATCCATTGTTTTGAGGAACCTTTCACATTTGTTAGTTTGGTTCAGACTCAACTGAAAAGTCAGAAAGTTCGAACCCAACAAGGTGTCAAAGTGACCCCAGGCCTCCGGCTACAAGTTTCTGCTCTGAGATTACGTCTCTGCAGGAGCAGCTTGTGTGTTTTGATGTCTGATGCCTGTAAATCTCTTTTGATTGCACCACTGCAGAGCTGCTCTATCAAATCAGCCTGGCAAAACCTCGTTAGTCATGTGTTCAGACCTCAGCCCACAGACGCATCAGTGATCTAACACCAGATACTTTACACCAGATCTCACATGGGACTCCACATGAAGGCCTCTCTCTCTATATATATAATTTTCCACTGTTTATTCAATTTTTCTTCGCCAGGTCTGGTGTGTTTAGACAAAGGACGTCTCACATGGACGAGACGGCAGCAGCACGTTCACAGGGAGAGAAATAACATGGTTCAGTATAAATAAAAGATTATTGAACAAGGAGAAAAGAGAGCAAGGGATGGAGGGAGAGAGACAACAGAGGAGCAGTGCACACACACACACACACACACGCAGCTTCAACAGTTTATTTACTTGTTCTCTGGAGTGTACACACATTTTCAGACTTTTGAGGGATTTAAATAATTTGCAGTTGCACAGATTTTCCAGGACGACCACACTCTGTGGGCTGATATGAAACCGTCAGTGAGATACACAAACTCAAATAACTGCAGAAGAAAGACTTCAGCTTCAGGGGGTGGGGGGGGACTGTACCAGAGTCAATGGCAGCAGAGCTGGAGGTCACAGTTATGCAAGATCTCTTATGTCAGACCATCACATACATTAGAGACCCCCCCCCCCACTATCCCTGTTGCTTGATGCCATTTTGCCTTTAGTTCAAATAATCACATCAGAGACGCTCTGAACCCGGGTGTCTGCTTTATTCAGGTGTAAAAGACGGACGGAGACGGATAAAGTTTATGTTAATTTCCTCTGTATTCATGCAAGTCTTCTAAAAGCTTATAAATATAGACGAGAGACGAAACGGGGCGGGACCACCAAATATCTAAATTTCAACAATGGCCGAGCCTTTTGAGAACAGACTTTGTGAGTTAGTACGAAACTACAGAAACTATATGGTGTCATTTCAACAGGAGCGCATGGACAACTTTCTACATTAGCCCAACACCCGCCAACTTCGCTATGATGTCAGAAACTCATGCTCTGTGCTGCCCTCTAGTGGATGTATTGTTTAACAACAACAACAACAACAATGTGAAGGACACATGGATGTACAGTATGTGACGGTTATGATGAGATCTCTTTTCGTACGTAAGGGCAGGTGGTGCAAGTTAAGGTTCCCATCACGTTTTCACAAGAAGACCAGAAGTGCTGCTTCATTGGCACATCCGTATGCTATCTGTGGGGAGGAAGGGTCATACTTGAAACTTGACAACCATGATATGATACAATGATCACAAACTGGTTTGTGCAACCTCTCATCAATGTTGCATGGTTTATGTGAGAAAAAAACAACAAACAAAAAAAACTACCAGTCAAAGAGAAATAATGAAAACATAGAAAGACAAACAGAGAAATTCCCATTTCAAAGGATGGGGATCGAGTGGTGCAGTTTTATTTGATGGCTGTCATCTTGTTTATTTTTTTCCCCTGTGTGGGAACCACACTAGTGTGTTTCTTTGCTGTAATTCCCACATGGAAGCAAAAGATAAAGTGGCTTAGTGCTCAAAAGATCAAATATCACACGGTGACTGACGAGAAGAAAACCAGATGGCAAAGTGTGCAATTTGTAATTCTTACAACACAAAAATACACAACATCCTGCTGCTTCCTTCAGGAGAGACGGTTTTCAGCACATAAAGAGACAATTCCTCTCTTATGTGATTAACAGCACAGAGTCGAGCAGCCTGTTAATGGCATTCTCACCTCGCAAGATAAAGGTCCTGGTGTATTTTCCTGTTGCAGAGGAATCGAGATGTTAGCGGAACTGAATACTGGTCGTTCAGAGGTGGAGGCTCTGAAAAGATTAGAAACCCATCAGCCGTTAAACAACCAGCGCCATCGCCTCCCCTTATTCCTGTGAATATGCTCCACTGCCTCTGAAAAGAAAACTCATCCCAGAGATTATTCTGCGGAATAATGCTCGTGTGTTTGACAAATTGCCAGTCTTGGGAAAAAAAAGAGCAACAGGAAAAAAAAACATGAGGGAAACGTGGAGTTATGTGTTTGTAAATGCTGATTGTGTATCATTTTCTGTAAGAGGAAAAAGGAGTTGAAGGAAATACTGAGAATTCACACGTTTTAAATGCCTGAAAGATGCTTTGAGAAATGGCCTCTGTTTATGAGAAGTGTTGTGTTTGTTCTCCTGCCAGCTGCTTTTATCCCTCTTGTTAACTTACAAACACTTACGTTGCTTCTTCCCCCAAAAATCAATACCTTGATTTGACTGCTGATCCCTCAGAATCATATGGATTTTCCACTTTAATGAGACGAGGTGAGGAATAGTGTTTCCAGCTGGTTTCTACTTGATGGTTTTTTGAGTATCATGGAGCCGAAAACAGTCCATATACTGTGTTTACTCTCTAATTACACTGTTACATCACCACATTATGTTTTCACTCATCTCACTTCTAAGAATTAAGTTGCGGGGGGAGCCTTATATAACCTTATACAACAAAACAGCTTATATATATATATATGTATATATATATATATATATATATATATATATATATATATGCTTTGTATCTTTTTCTATTTTAAAGCTCATTAACATTTTCTGGTGGTCAAAGAAGAAAACAGCACCAATGTTTAAATACAAACATCCCTTCAAACTGTCCTCAGTTCATTTTGTACTGCTCGGCCGTTCAAGCATGAAGAGCTGCAGCCTGTCAGATGTCATTTGTGTCTTAAAACCCACGAGTCCCCGCAGTTTTAACGTTTACTGTAGTTTGTTTGGATTACACTCACGGTCCCAAAGAAGCGCTTGTCAGTGTTTTTTTTTTAATGACAGGGCTGAGATTGACATTTTAGAAGCGCATGAATGACATTCAGCTAAATATAACAGAACTTATCGCATCAGAGATTAAATAAACCGACAGAAACGCGTCTCTGATCATGGCTGCAGCCGTCGAGGACTCAGAGGACAGGATGTTCTCAGTTATTGTTTCAGGGCATTTGGGTAAAGGGCCAGTAGTTTAAATGGAAATACAAAAAAATACATATAGTGAGTTTTAAGCCTGTTTCTGACATTAACCTCTGTGTCAGAATATTTAGCCCAAGAACAAGTAGTCGTTTCTCCACTTGAATTATATGAGGTCATTGAGCATTTGAAAATAAATACATAGGTTTGAGGAAAATGAAAGTGATGGATTTACAATAATATTCCCAAAGTCCAGGCAACAAGGCATTCAATAGCTGTATAGCAGTATGGCTTAGTGGTAATCAATCGTCTAGTATGAGAAGTACCTATGCAGTGAAAATATACATTATATAATTGTAATTGCATCATACTGTTATAGGAGAAAAAAAATTTAATATGTCAGATTCAGATTGGAGGCATCCTTGGTCATATGTTTACATTTAAACATAATGTCCCCATTTTGAAAAGTAGTAGATAATTAGTAGATATAGTATTTCATTGTTGGCCATCTGCTGAACAGTTGGAAGTGAAAATATGAAGTATGATATTGTTAATATGATGGAGAATGCACTTTATAAAGAAAAGAACAAAGGGCCGAGAATGCTCACATGAGGAACTCCATCATCGATATCATGCAATCACATAATCACCCAACCTAGAAATGTATTTCTGTGAGACATTAACAAATCCAAAAAAGCATGTCCTAGTCTCAGATCAATGATTAATATCAAATTTACACTCGCACAGTAAACACCATTTTTGTTATTGCATCAATCACACAAGTGATTCCTCCTCACACTACTTGGTCACATACTGTAAATCACAGCATCAGGTGTTGTGAAGCTAAAGATTACAGTTGGTCTGGGAACATTTTTGTTCGTTTGAAGTCAAGTGGAAAACTTTATGGATTGCAGATATAAGACTGTGACAGTTTTTAAATAAGTGTCATAACACTTAAAGTCACCTCATTACAACTTTGGTTATGTAACTCACCGAGAGGCACCGAGACCTGACTGAAAAGTTAGCCCTGATGAAAGCAGTGCTGACAGTGTAATATTATTTTAAAGACTTGATATAAGAAACAGGCCAGGTCACTTTTTCAGTGGGTGTTCTACCCCTTAAAACTACTTTAATTAATGTATTGATTTATACTGCATGTTTTTTTATATATATATTTTTATTTAAAGCAGTTGTGTTTCAGGGGAACATAAAACCAAAACAGGCAAAGAAATTCGTTAGTCAATACTTTTAAATCATATTTTATTATTGTCAAAGAAAAAAAAACATGCTTTGAATGTAGCCACACTGACTGAAGTCCCTCTGTCGATTACTGAGAGATGCCGAACAATATTAACATGCATGTTGCAGTTAATAAGAATGTTCCAATAGAAAATAAAAGATGAAACTCTGAGATATCATAGACATCATAAAGTAAAATAAACACAAATAAAATGATGATTATGTAAGATTTTTAGTCAGAGGACTAAAAAATAAAGAGAAGAAACACTGCATGAAGACCTCAGTTGGCTGAATCAAGTGTGTTATTTGGGGTTGGAGAACACACACCCCCCCCTATAAGTGCATGAGGTGCAAACTCTGAGGCCATTTATTTGTGAGGTGACCTGCTATTCTGAAGCACTCACAACAACACCGAGTAGTAATTCAAATATCTCAACTGAGTAACAGAAGAATGAATTAATACGGGCATATCATTTCTATAACAAAACATAAAGTACTTTAAAAAATAGAGTAAGATAGTGCACTGAGTTCCAGTGTCCTAAAGCATATACGACAGTCTTCTAAGGTGCAGCAGTGAGTAAGATATGATCTTCTACTATCCACAAAGTGAGCTAACATGCTCTGACAGATCAGAATATAGTTGTGCTATATGAAAATGTAAGACAAGCAACAGCGGACAGGCAGAAGCTATTAAAAAGAAATTTATAGTGATTCATATGAAATACAAAGAGCTGGGTGGTTTTCCATTCTTGCGCAAGACTCTTAAACCATTCCTGCTCATTCTCAATCAAAACTGTCATTTGAATGCATGTGATGGAAGGAAAATACATGAAGCGGATGAGAAAATTTGGCTTGAACCTTTAGTAACAGACACACAGGAGAAGACACTGAGATTAGTCTTGAAAAGTTTCACTGAAAAAATAGGCTTTCTACAAGTGAAGTGTCCAAATATATACACATTTTGAAGTGAGTATAATACTTACAACCCTAAGATTCCCTCTGAAAAGTCCTTTTGAAAAAAGTTGACTCTGTGTTACTAAATAAAATATTTCTTAGTGGGGCTTTATATACAGTTAACACACAACCCAATCCCTCTTAAAAACATGTTTCACAGTGTATTTTGTCCCTTTTTGAAATAGTATAGTGTATTGTGTTAGAATTCCCAGGTGCAGAACGAACTACACGCTTTTTCCTTATCCTCTAACAGAAAGATTTCCAAAGTTTGAATGCTTCTCGAACGACCATTAGCATAAACATCTCAGGAACAACGTTGTCCTAAATGGTTTGTGCGTTGCTAATGGAAGCTAAAAACATGGCCGGAGTCTGGAGACTGCAGCAGGCGGGCGCTTCAGGGCCAGAAAGAAGCAAACATCAGGAGTACTGCGTTTGTTATGGTCCAGAGTGCCCTGATGTCCACCGCTAATCTAGCGCCACAAGTAGGAGGGCCCCTCCCTCTCCACATGTTAGACTCAAGTGGGACTCGACCTTAAAGCATGAACTCCTCTTGGCTTAGATGGAGCTTCTACGTTTATTGAGTCTTCTGTAGGTATTGATGCTGTGCAGACCAGTGGAAACCGAGCTGATGCCCGAGTGACGCTGCAGGCTGCACACGCAGCCATTGGAGTGGAGGGGGTTGGAAAAAGCCTCTCCCTGCTCCATGTAGGTGTCCGAGGTGGAGAGGTCACGTGAGATGATCATGGGTATGGAGTATTGTAGTTTTTCCCTGCTCTTGTACCAAAGGCAGGAGCACATGGACTGGAAGTGGAGCACCTCAGCGTACACGTTACGCAGGCCTCGGCTCGCTGCTCCATTACCTCCCACCCCGCTTCCTCCACCGCATCCAGACGGCGTGGAGGAGGAGGAGGCCGGATCTGCAGAGCAGTTAATGTGTCTTCCCGCCTGACCGTTGTGAGCAAGGAGCGCCCTCTGCTCTGCATCCCTCTTCTCGTCCTCAGCGTTCATCGTCATGAAGCGCAGCACTGCCAAGTTGAGGAAGGCTCCGATCACAGCCAGACCAGTCAGTATGTAGATGAAGCTGAAGGCCACATACTGAGGCTTGGTCTGCAGAGCCTGCTTGTTCTGCAGCGCCACATAGTCCCCGAAGCCGATGGTGGTGAGCGTGATGAAGCAGTAGTAGTAGGCATGAAAGAAGCTCCATCCCTCGAAGTGGGAGAAGGCCAGTGCCCCGACGCACAATGTGCTCATACAAGATATGAAACCAATGATCACCATGTTGACCATGGAGACCTCCGTGTGCCTCATGCCAACGCACTTCTTCAGGCGGTGGAGCAGGTACCTCACGAAGGTGTTGATCCGCTCACCCACGCTCTGGAACATGACCAAGGTGAGAGGGATGCCCAGGAGGGCATAGAGCATACAGAACACCTTCCCTCCATCTGTGCTGGGGGCTGCATGGCCATATCCTGAGGGAAAGAAGGAGAAAGGAGCAGGTTTACTAGGGCAGAACTAATTAAATCTACAGTGCAGGGGACAGGGGTCTGAGAGGAGGAGGCTGCAGGCGGGGAAGATTGTCAAACCTGGAGCAGACAGATATAAATGATTTGTATTCTTTGAGCAGCACTTCTGATAAATTCAAAGACTCTTCATTTCACAGCGCCAGAATGCAATTGGAATTGAGAATGCACAGCAGTGTGGCAGGAATAGCAAAGTACTGATGTCGTGTAAGGGAGAGGGAGTTTGAATAATTCATTGACAATTTGTCTCTGTGCAGTGGCTTCGGCTAATGAGTGCATTTGCACCTAATTAGCCCTCTACATTATTCCAGATCAAATAAACAGAACACCATAGGGTGTCCTGCAGTCCTTTGGATCTTCAGATTATAGGACTCCCACAGTAGAATAGCAAAAGTCAGCAGGGCAGTTTGTGTGCGCTCCACTGAGTCCTTGGAAGGATCCAAAAAACAAGAACGGAAAAAGATGAGAAATTTGCAACAACAACAAACAAGTTGATTTAGCAACTTCGTGTCAAAGGTCGGGGAATGAACTTTCCTTTAATTGAATTATCGTTAAAGATGTCATGTGACCTGTGTATTCACTGAAATGGCCACTTGGATAACACCTCTGCTCAACACCAGCCAGTTTCAGATGAGGCATGACTCACAGAGTGATTCTGTATGCAAGTGTACACAGCTCATGAATTTCAGGACAGATTTGATCTTCCTTCCGGCACATTTCAGGTTACGCGTCACCCTTTTTGTCTCATAACGTCCTTCTCTCGCTCCCATTGTCCCACAGGATACGAGGTCGTCGCACGCAGCATCATTACTGCCTGACATATATTCTCCACAAGTGAACCTGTTGCACACGGGAGCTGAGAGATGATGTCCCTGATAACAATGGGATCAGCAAATGGAAAAAGGTTGGACAATAGTGAGAATGTAATTACTCCTGGGGTTGATTTGATTCTTTGGGGTCGGGTTTTGTTGTCACACTGATCTGTGTGGTTGATTCACCTGTCTGTCCGGTGCCAAATCTGTTTAAGGCGTACCCAGCTGCTATTACTGTATGTGTTTGTGGAAGGAATAATGTAATTTTGCTTTTGTAATTTATCCATTATGTTAGCTAACCATTTTTGACCATCTGTCAATTTTAGCTTCATTCATTCTTAACTGTTAATGCCATTAAATACATTTAGCCATCTACTACTGCCATTTACTTTTAGTTTTCATCAAGTGCAACCATTTGGGACTTTTAGCTATCGCAACTATACATAGCTAAGCCCAGTTTATCCACCACTACTTCCCTTTTATATACTTGTTACAACTTTCAATTCGCTATTTTCAGCATTAACTAACAATTTCAACTACTTCTACAAACACTTTTAATTGCATAATGTGATTTTATGCCTCTTGCGGTTTGTTGAAACTTTCTGCTGTGACAATATGGTCGATTCTCACAACACAGTTCCTGTTGACATTTATTATGACTGACTACCAGCTTGGTTTTTCCTCCAGTGGCTTCTGGTTATCAAAAATGCATAAGAAATGGCCAGTCTGTTGCAGCACAGGTCTGTGAATAACAATGTGTTCTACTCAGCCACTGTGAGCATATTGAAATCAGAACTTTCTGAAGATTGAACATTTAAAGAGGATGAAAATGAGAAGGTACAATTTATTCAGCTTCTTTGCCTCTGTTTAAATTATTTATCGGCCTAAATTCCCCGCAAGCATTGCGGCGTCAGAAAATCAGCATCTTGTTTTGGGTCCTTTGTCACCTCTTAAAACATTCAGTCTCAACGGACTTCCAGAATATTTTCAGAATTACCCAAAGGTTCGTAGCTCTGCAGCTGTGGGTAAAAAAGGTAAATGCTTATTAACCATTCATTGTGGAGTGAGTGGGACAGTGTGTTCAGGTGAGCTCGGAGGCTGAGCTGAAGCCCTGTCAGGAGCTGTCAGCAGCAGGGAGCAGCTTATCGGGACTCGGGGACGACCAGAGTGACAGCGGCGCTCGTCAAGAGCATACATGGTGGCTGGAGGTGACAAGGCCGGCAGTCCTGCCGCTGTGCGAGTGAACGAAGCGGCCTGCATGACATCACCCTCCCCTCCAAACCCCCCCCTCCTCCCAACAGTGACAAAGTTATCATGAGACAGGATGTCTCCGCAGCTCGTCCTGGCACGAGGTGGGGGGGGGGCCACCAGGGCCACTTGCTCTGTTTACATGAATTACTGTCATTGCCACTGGCAGAGGAAAAGTGCAGCCTGAAAGGTGAAAAAACAACAGACCACTGAGGTTTGATCGACATCTGAGGAGCCCCAGACTCTCTGAGGCTGAAGCTTTAATATTGAACACATTTGGTTTCAAAATAGCGGTGTCATTATGAGGGAGTGGCTGCGACTATTTTGCACATATTTTATGGAGAGACCGGGAAAAACCGAGAGGAGACATCTGGGAAATTACAGTCTCGGTTGTTTTTTCTCTCACAGAAAACAGTAATTCCTCTAAAATTAGTGCAGATTGTCAAAGTGTGTAAGGATGGTTGCAGCATGTAAAAGCCATATCAAAGACTTTGCCGCAGCCCGAGACTGATTGTCTCATAACCTAATTTCTGTAATTATCATGTAAAAGAAAATATGAAAATTGCATAACATTGAAAGGAGATAAGAGCCTTTAAAAGACTAACAAGCAGGGGGAGGCTTATAAATGTCAGCTGAACACAGGTGCACCGTACTCGAAGCTCTCATTCCCTCCTCACTGCTGCCTCTCATTACGAACCATAATTTACAGCCAATCATTTAAACTAATGCCTCCAGCAACAGGCTGGTCCTAATTTAAACGCTTCAAAACAATTCATTTCATAGACATAACAAATATTCCTGTATGATATCTTTTCTCTTCCTAAACATTTTGTAACTCAGAGAATTAATTTCCCGGGTCTGCAACATGTTTTTTTTTTAACCCTCCAATTAATTTCTCATGTTTTAATTCTCCCGTATTCACTTAAGCAGATGGGCATGCTTGCAGCTGTATTCAGTGGTGTGCCACATGAACCCTCGCTCAGTTTCTCTAAATTAAACGTCTGATATCTTTTAACGCAGCTCGTCTGTAGCAATGCGAGTCATCTGTGCTCGCTGTCGTTTTAGTCCTGATTGCTAGTTTATCTGAATGCAGTTCCTTCCCTGTCATGTCTCCAACACCAACAGGCTAACGAAGGATTCTTCATTAGCCTGATTAATTAGGTGCGGGGGAAAAAAAGAAGAAGCAGGCTTTGAAAATACATCAAAGGAAGGCATAATGTGGCGAGTAGGGCTCCAGTTCTCCGTCACTCAATTAAATTTTCATCGATTACCAGGCACAATTTGTTCTTGCCAACAAAATTAGAACCACAACCCATTCATCAAGCACATTGCCTCACCATAATGAGGAGAGGATTCTGAAAGAGGTGGTGCGATTTGAATGTTTGTATTTTCTAGAATTGTTTCTTATATTTTGTGCAAAACAAAAAAAGCCACAAGGAGAAAATATATGTTTTCAGGAGCCAGGGATGAAATTAAATACAAATGACAGATGCGTACACAAGGGGGAATAAAATGGCGCTATGAAACTTGGCATGTTATGTACACATTACACGTCTGACAGGATGGAAAGTCTCCTCACGGTCTCTGGAGGAGACTTCAGGATGTGCAGGCTCAGAACCAGAGGTGCTGGTGACAGAGCTGCTCGCTCTCTCTTTCTCTAGGGTTCACTGGAGACTGATAATGTCCTCAGACATCTGTGCTCCTGGAGACCAGTCAGTGCCACGCTATAATACACACCTCAGTGTGTGGGGCAGGGTTTCACTCAGGTCTCAGAGGCAAAGGTTGGATTCTGTTGAATACTTGCAGACTAAAAGAGGATTTTAGCGCTATATGCTTTCTAAAAGGTTGTCATCTTAGTGCTGTAAAATAAACATTTTCTTATACATTGAGATCTTTTGACAATACATTTTTGCCAACAGGTTTTGTATTTGTCTGCGTTTGTTAGCTACATTACTCAAAAACTAATCAGTCAATCCCCACAAAACTTGGAGGAAGTATATGGTATGGGTCAGGGAATGACTTGGTGCAGATTCTAATCACAAAGCAGATTCAGGAATGTTTTTCCCTCTTTCTTTAACGTTACGAGATTGGACATATTCCAACTTTTTTCGGTGAAAAAAAAATAGGCACATTCAGAGGACTGAAATCCATGAGTGTGAAATTTGGTGCAGCTGGATTGAGTTTGAGGATTGTTGGGCCATGGCGGAGGCACACGCTCTGCTGAGTGCTGTTCTAGTTTAGATTTCTTTTAACCCTCCTGTGTACATTTTCATTCTTTTGCTTTCACTCCATTACAAATTGTTGCTCTCAACCTAAATGGCTTGATTTAAAAATTCAGTGGATTCTAAATCTTATCAAAAAGATCAAATACATCAGGAAACATTTCGTGGGAGTGTTAGAAAATTAAGGACTCATCTATCTGACATATTTTCATTTGATGTAATGGTGCAGCCATAATAACCCAACCATGATGGATTTAAGGTTCATTTAGTGACCATCAAAAAGCTCTAAAACTGCCAAAGCATCTAAATTAAAAACGTACTAACTCAATCGTGCGCATGAATACACACTTATGTCATCTGGATTATGTTAGTTATATACTGTGTGGAGGTCAGAGAGATTTGAGTGAGTAAATCAAACTAAAAGCATGAAAGAAAGAGTAGGATTTTAAAAATGGAGGGGGCATATCCTCCAAATCCCCAGAGTGTGTAACACTGATGTTAAATTGATTAAAAATACCTATACAGATTAAACAGTGGAGGACTTAAATAAAAGATAAGACACGACAGAGAGGCTTAAGTTTTGATGTAAGTGGTAGAAACCTGATGACACCAGAGTCTGATGGACGACATGACAGCTTCCCGAAAGTGAAGTAAAAATGTCTTGATTGCCCCCTTGTGGGTTGTTGCAGTACAAGACATTCTTTCTAATCAAACTAATGTTTATTCAAGTGTTCATTTTTTTCAAAGTTTGGTTTTAAAGTTTTTTAATTCCGGTCCAGATTGACAGCTGAGACTGACTCGCGATTGGTCGAGTGTGTGTATCGGTTGGGACGTCTTTGGCACAAGACGGCAGTGTTCATATCTGGGATATTTTGGCTTCATTTCAGAATAGTGGAAGCACGTCATCCATTTTTATACACAGTCTGTGTGTATACACTATACAGAAACACAAACTTTTGAAAGTCCTCACATCAGGAGCAGAGAACTGGATTTGAAACTTGAGTGTGATGATTTTTGTTGACGTCACTGTCAGTGTGCATCACTGTCAGTATGCATCACTGCAGCGGTCAGTAAACAAATTCCTTTAGCAGAGCCACAGTGAGCTCTGAGGTGTTACACTCAATCACAACATTCTGCCCTATATGGCTGACCTAGTTCTTCGAGGTACAGGTGGCCCGAGCAGCCAAGCCTGTGCAACGTCACTCACATCTCCGTTCACACCGTCAAAACAATGCTGCGCAGATTGGAGAATGTTCTGTTCAAATGTACAAATAAACACTGGTCGTGTCATCCGTTTGGTACAGACTGTCTCTGAACACTCTGATTCCCAGCATGCCTGCGTCGCAGCTCGCTTTCCTCTCCAGCTGTGTCTGGCAAAGGATATCATTACACGACCCGGCAAACTGTAATTCGTATCTGCATGTAAGCATCAAACGTTTCCACGGATGACACCCAAAGATGTCGGAGTAAAAGTTAATCTTGGTTAATCGTGGTTTTCCCACGACTCATGTCCTACCTTTGTGTAAAGTGGGAACCAACGGACCGACCATCAACTTTCAATCACAGACACCTCAAACTCCAGACGACCCCGTGACTGTTTACTCAGGCTCTCAAACACAGCTCTGGCTCTCCCACCTCCCTCCATTACTCCGTCCGGCTTTTGACCCACAAGGCCTTGCTGACAGAGGCTGTGTAATGTCCATGTAATGAGAGCGAAAGCAAAGATTTCTAGGAATAGTTTTTATCGGGAAAAATATCAATATTTAGAGTCAATGAGTGCAAAACTGAGGTAAAAGAACCAAAGCTGCTTTATTTATTTTGAGTGAGTTGGAGTTCAATGAGTTTTCAATGAGTTATGGATTAAAGAGAGAGAGCTCTTTCTGCTGTTTTAATGGCTTCAGTGCTGTATTATTCAGTACTACAGAGCTGATACAGAGGTACACAATGAGCAGCAAGATATTCTATGTTAGTGCCATCGGTTAAGACTGACTTCCAACAGAAGTGCTTTATTAAAGTTTGCAGTCACGGTTAAAAGAAATGTTCCCTCCAGACAGGCTGCAAGCGTTGGTCTCATGTGTCAAATTCACGCGTCTTTTTGACTTTACAATCCACTTCAATCAAAACCAAAAAATTCACTCCTCGACAATTAAGTTTAGACTTAAGCGAATGGAGAAACATATTGCAGGGATCTCTTTTTCACATCCCTGACCGTCATGCTACAGCTGCTTTTGTTTCTGACCCACATCTGTCAGTATTCAGCAGGACTCAGTCAACAGAACCCTGAAGCTGCACCACCGCTCCTGCACAAAGAGCTGTTCACCTGTGTACTCAAAGTTCAGTGAGGCTCCACTGAACGATCGCTTTCCTTTCAACATGATACCAAATAAACTTTACTTGTGGTTAACTGATATTGGAAATGAATAATTTTGACACTGCATGTATCGTCTTTTCAACTTAGATCCTTTACTTTGTCATATTATAATATCAATGACAGGTATGTCAGCTTCCACATTATACTGTCCCCGCTGTCAGCAAACTGTAACAGAGGAAAAAATATCTCTCTAATCAAACTTTCATTATATGCAGTGACAGTGAACACGCAGCCTGCACAACAGAGCGAGAAGGTGTTGGCGGGTTCTGGATATATTCATCACAGGCAATCTCATGTTACGCTAGAGGAGACAGCACATTGGCAAAGCGTCTGTCTGGGTTCACTTTAACTTGGTTACCCCTGTGTGGGCTCCAAATCAGGGCCTGGGAGCATGTGCTCTCATCCAATGCACAGCTGAGGCCCAAACACTGAAGCATTACAAGCCTGAAGACCAAAGAGACAAGAGGTGAGATCACCGAGCTGCGACTTGGCTGCCATGTTCCCCAGTTTTACCTGTGTTGTAATAAAACCTCTCATCAACATGCAACACAGTCACAACATTCACACACA
The DNA here is from genome assembly GCF_024713975.1 of Paralichthys olivaceus. NCBI lineage: Eukaryota > Metazoa > Chordata > Actinopteri > Pleuronectiformes > Paralichthyidae > Paralichthys > Paralichthys olivaceus. The sequence continues at coordinate 14,761,035 of NC_091111.1, forward strand.
CTAGGCATCTCTTGGAGCATTGAAACAACAATGTTTGTCTGCGTGTGTCCGACCATCTTGCTCTAATGTTTTGCTTTCACAGTGAAAAAAAGAAAAAAATCTGTATCAGAGTTTTTTCCAAACGTACTCCTTAGGTTCCTTTTTAGGGGATATGAGCAGGAACCTTGGCAGGCCGCAATTTTCCATGAGGTCAGCAAGCAAGGCATTCCATGTGGAGTGTGAGATCTCTGGGAGGGTTACCTAATTAAATAACTCACGTGATTTATGTACCTGATACACAGTTGATGCAGATTTGTTTTAAAATTCACAACACAGCTGGACCGGGTCACGAGTTTACATACGCAGATAGTGTACACAACGGGGGGAGCAGACGTTAGAGGAGAAGGAGGAAGAAGTTGTAGATGAGAGATTAAATATAAAAGGGAAGTAAAGCAAAATAAGGTTAAGAAATACAACTGAAGGGACATGCAGATTTTTAATAGATATCTCTCTCTCTGTACTGTGCCAAGTTTTCTTATCAAAACATTGTACATTTTTGAAACCAAGTTTTAAAACTTAATTTAGATGGTAGGAAGTCTTTAATTTGTTGTCACTGCTAATAGGAACAAGTTGGGATTTCTTTCCAGGCCTTTAAGAGGTCAACTCAAATAACAGAGGGATCCGTTTCCAGTGCTCCATTTGGGTTACCTGCTGTGAAAGTGTGCCTCTGTTGGCATGAAGACAGTAATGGAGACAATAGGGAACATTTGATTTGATACTGGAATTCGTTATTGTTTGTGTTGGGGAGAGATGCTAATTCCCCTTGTAAACAGCTGGAAGTACTGCAAAACCTGCATCTACACACCAAAGTAGCAGTTCTACAAACTAGGCTAGCTGCCTGGAAGTTTTAGTCCCAGGGACCAGGGCTTGGCGATATCACTTTAAATCAATATCTAACCCCTGAGCGGTTTCGGGAACGATTTCCCTGGAACTTATTTCAGATCCTGGTACCTGTGGTGGAATCACAGCAAGAGTGGATGGTTAGCAAAAAGAATGAAAACGGTTCCTATAGCTATTTGAGAATAATGGATTAACCACTGAAAACAACTTGAATAGCTAACTTGAGCTGTAGCTGAAATAGCTATAAGTGGTGAAAAAGGAGTTGGAACTGTTAGCACTCAAGCTAACAGTAATGGTTAAACTATGATAGTGGATAATTCAACATAGCTAAAAGTAAAAAAATCATTTCAGAAGAATAAATGAGGAACAAAGCGGTCGGTGTAAGAAGTTCATCTAATGAGGCCGTTCTGGTACATCAGACCAAAACGTGTTGTGAAGCACGGGCTAGACTTTAGGCTAGAGTGCATAATTAGTCACAGATGCCGCGGCTGATGATGGTGGTGAGGATGACGAGGATCATTTTCAGTGGAATATGTTAAGAGCCGAGACACACTTACATCTCGGCTAGGGAACTGGGCCAAGAGTGAATCAGCAGATGATTGCTAATATTCACACACTATTAAAAAGCTTTGGATTCTAATGGTTTTGTCTCACGTGTTGGTGGAGAGGCAGCGGATACTGTACCACATAAAACAACACGCAACGCTTGTTAAACCCGACACACTGAAGGGAGCCTCTCTGGTCCGGCATATGAGAAATTGCATATGGAAGTAGTCCAGCTCCGCGTCATTAAAAAACAAAACATACGTGACAAGCCTGCTATAATTTGACATGGTTATTTCACGCCTGCCTTGTGATTTCTGGCGATTTAGACTGCGGCCGGGTAATGTTTTATTCAGCTGAATGCTTTTTTAAAAATAGCTCGTCTTGCCATCTTGTTCCTCTTCCCTCACTCAGTTTTTTTCGAGCGCTTCTGTCTCTTTCTGCCCTCCTCTCTCTGTGTTTCCCTGTCGCCTCACTCTCTAATTCAATGAGATGTATTGCAGCCTGCGCAGCACAGTCACCTGCCTCCGTCACCTGATTCCACTGATATATTCGTACATGTTCTGGCCCCTGTTCCGCTCATTCAGCTGCTCTCAGGGAGCAGATGCTGTCCTGAACTGACGTGCTGGCGAAGGGGAGGCACGCGTAGTCTGGTACATAACACACACGCATCAGATTACACAGCAAAAAGGACGACAACAAGGTAAAAACCCAGGATTAAATGAGAAGACAGAAGGACATATTGTGGTACAATGAAAAACATTCAGGCTACACAGAGAATTTTATGCAAAAATGATGATATGCACAAGCTATCCTTATGTTTTGAATTATTTTTAAATCCGGTCTAGTAGATCAGGAACCTGTATCATATGTTTGATGCATTTCATCACAATACAAGGAATCAGTTGAATTAAACCAAATAATTCTTCACTATAAAGCACAACCTCTTCAGACCATAGTTTCAGAGTGAATCACCAACAGCGATTCATTCAAACATCTTTGCTTCCACTGTTGATGTCAATGTCAAGTCTGCCACCAGAGTAAAGACAATGCAAGACAAATTACAGAAACAGAATTCTTCGACTGCAGATTCAGAACAAAACCAGGACACGTTCGTCTATATCTGCGTTTCTATCCAGCTGCTTTATGAATTTCAAAATCATGCACCTGAGAGGAAAAGAGAAAAACAATCAAAATCAATGGTTTAAGAGCTTCCTGCTGGATTATCCACACCTCCGACGGTTTTTATTTCAATAACAACAACTGTTGATATGAAATTTGCTCAACATTTTGTTGGACGCCTCCATTTAAGGGGCTAGTAGCTTATTTTTTTAACTTTATACTGTGGTGGCATATAAGAAAGTTCTCACATTATTAAATGTTGACTACTAAAGAAGAATATGGTGAATGGCCTGGAAAACAATTTTTTTTTGGGGGGGGTATTATTCTAACTTTTGAATAGGTTAAGAAAATGTAAGAAAAATAGGAAAAGCTTCGAACCTCAGCTGGGCTGTAATAGCTCAAACGTTTTCAACTTTCTTTGAACTTGAAAGTGAAATGAATCATCTCCAATTAATTATGAATTCCTACATAAATTGCAAGCTGCAGAAACGGTCGATATCAAATTCTTAATGAAATAGCCAAAACAACGTATCATCCTGTATCCACCAGATTCAGAGAAAAAAAAAGCTTTGAATGGGATTTGACCAGGATACATTCAAACACACAGAGTGGCCTGTGTGGTCCTGACAACGGCTTTCTACTCGAGACACGAGTGCCCATCAACGTCCTGGCAGAGTTGCCTGACTGGGGTTGTTTCCATTACAAAACTATCATGTGTCATGTTATTTGATGCACGGGACTAGTGCAGGTACCTGACTTAATGACCAGAGACAATTAAATCAAGTAATGGATCTTATTAAGGTGTTACATGAACCCCTAACCACATGGCATGGTGCTCATCAGCCTCTTCTGTGCTGAAAAATGAGTTGTTGGCTTTTTGTTTGGGTGCTAAACTGAGAAATCTGAACAAATGAAAAAAATAAAAAAATAAAAAAAGGCCATTTGGCTTAATGCTGTTTTGTCGCGACTGTCAGTCACAGAAGGCACAAGAATGCCTTCATTTAAATGCACTGGAAAAGGTAAACATCACAAATCATGAAGACAAAAAGGTTTTTGACAGGAACAAATTGCTTTAAAAAAAAAAACACATTTCCTTTACTGCATTTCTTTAACTTGTATTTACTTCTAAAGTGTTATAATGATAAGATAGAAATTCACTTGCAGTTGGAATTTTTGGGGACAAACTTTAAAGGAAACTGCTCATATTCAGGTTTATTATATTAGTTTGTTCCTTAAAGTTTTAAATGCTCTAATGTTCAGCAACAACATCAACACACCACTGTCCTCATACTGTCCGTTGCTGCAGCTCCTCTTTTCAGCCTCTGTCTCTCTAAGACCCCCTGATAATGAAGCCCAGTCTGTTGTGATTCGGTCAAACCCTTCCCACTTGTATGGGAAACTTTACTACAAACTTTGGGCTTTTAAAATGTCTTACATAAGAAAGAAAATCTGAGAAAACATAATGTCTCCACCACCATGACGTTCTGGTTGTTTTTGCTTCTTTGTGACATGCAGACACGTCGCACTACATGTGGACACTTTCCAAATCAAATCACACAGTAGCATGACTTTGGCCAAACTACGACTGAATGACCGTCCAGTTTCCTCTGTGTGTCAGGTCTCCTTGACACCTTGGTGGGGTAACCACTGCCTCGGGTGGCCCATATGGCAGGAGCAGACAGACCGGGAGCAGAGCATCAGTTCCACCTCCACTCAGTCTGCAGGTTCACCTCAACAGACCTGGGTCACACGGTATCTGCAAATCCACCCGTAGCATTTGTTTCAACCTACTTGGAGAAGTTGACGCAGTGTGATTTTGACGTGTTTTACCTTATCCACAAAGTAGGTCAGTTTATTCAAACTTTATTATAATGAATCTTGTGGATACAGCTGGTGTCGGGTGTGTAATTAGATTCATTGGTTTTAAAACTGCCTGTTGTTATTCAGTGATATTTCTTAAGTGGGGAATTCAGACAGTCTGGGACCTGGAGAGGTTGAAACCACTATAATAAGGACCTTCAAATGTCGCTTCACTCGAGCTTATGTCTCAGCCCGAAATTCATTATGAGCAGAAATAGCCGGACTCAGTAATGACAGACAAAGTTGTGTCTTCTATTAATTAAACAATGAATTCATCTTGTGGCAGCATCAATGGCTATTTGGAGTTGAAATCTTATCTTGTGAGTTAGATTTCACGTAAATTAACAGTGATTTAATTTCCCTCCTGCCACGTTTCCTGTCCTGTGTCTTTTACACGTCTGAAAATCAAAACCTTCCCCTGAATCTCACAGCTAAAGTGTATTTTTGTTAATGGGTGATGTAGAGCAGAGTAACCAAAGACCATAAATGTCAGTAGCCATGATGCTTTTTATGTTGTAATGATAGCTAGTAGGGTTACTGGCAAGCAAGTGTAAATGTCTTGTTGGTGACGTCTTTTTATTCCAGCACCAAAGAAGGAGTTCAAAAGCTTTGTGCTTTGTATTTGGATGATAAAAGTTGGAGGCACTGCCTCATTAATGTAGTGTAGCAAAAACAAAGGATTACTCACAAACTTTACATGATCAATTTAATGTTAGCAAAATTGGACAGAGAGAAAAAATATATCCTGTAACAGTTTTTCACAGCAAGAAGCCCAATTTCCTACTTTGTGTCCATAAAATATTGCTTAATTTACAAGAAAGAGTGAACCAATACTAGGCAGAGATGAGTCGACTGTTTACACCCAAGACCACTTTCTGGAAATAACAATCAGTGTTTTCACATTCACAAATAAGAATGGTCTCACATTGCAATGGTATCTGTCTGTTTGTCCTTTTACACAATTCTTGAGTCCACTCCAAAGCAATCACCAAACAAGAACATTGCCACTGCACAATTCTGCAAAACCACAGATTACATTCAAATGCAACACTTATGTCGAATGCCATTTTTCTCCCGACGTCTAGCAAAGGCAACAATGACATGATTGGAGATCAGGGAGAATAAGATTATGGATCCGAACTAAAGTACCTACAAAAGCTAAGGGTCATGGTTATCTAACCCGCGGTTTAACTTAACGTTTTCAGACAGTCTCTCATGAAAGAATTTTAAATTCTTACACCTGTTTTTACATCAAACATGACAGAAGTGGTTCTGTAATGAATTAATATGTTATTTTCTCACCTCCACTTGGAAGACCAATTATGGCTTGATGTGCGCTTCACTGTCAGTTTACAGATAACATCAGAGAGTTGTGAGCAGGGGGAGGGTTTCTGAGGCACACTGGCTTCAGTCTTCTGTGGGGGCGTCACAACAGGGTAGGCAAAACAGACAATTGCTTTGGGCCCCCGAGGTGAAAGAGGGGCCCCAGAGAGTTACTAATGTTAAAACACAGCAACAACAGTTGTGTACACGAGACAGCAACGACACCATGGTCATGGTCAGGAATCCCACTAGCTTTCTGCCAAAGGCTTAATAATTTGAGATGTTGGATGAAGACTAGCATGAGCGGTTCAGTTCAAAAGGGTCCCTTTTGCCCAGGGCCACAAAAGTCAATTAAAACGCACCTCGGCTCCTGATTGACTTTGAATTCAGGTGTCCAGTTGTAAGCCTCAAACAAACCTGATACAACTTTCACTGCAGCAGATATGACAGCACCGGACCGATCAAACAGTAACTAGTAGATTTCTTTGAAATGTGAATGTAGTTGAAGTAGAAGTTAGCCTTTAGATTGGACTTCAGACATTTCTTAAATAGACCTTTCAGGATTGTTTGTTATGATCAAACTGGTTCCTGAAGCAAAGCTACAACAATAACGCAGGACATTTCTAACATGGGGCTGTATGATGGAGACTGAAGATCATTTGACATGGATATCACCGCCATGGAGGTTATGTCTTCACCCTCTGTTGTTTGATGGTTGACTTGTTTGATTGTGAACAAGATAACAAAAAAACAACTGAACAGATTTATTCAAAACTTGATAGATGAATGTGGGATGGTTCTAGAAACAGCCTATGACATTTTGGTGCAGATCAAGCGCTGGATACCGGATTTTGTTTTCCATGATCTTTTAACATTGCAAGATAGATCATTTTGGAACAATTTTCCAAAGAATAAAACATGGAGCTTAATGGAAAAATAACCTCGAGCAAGTGTGTAAAATTCTGTGCAGCTTGATTGATTCTAGGGGACTGTCAAAGGATTTCCATATGGTGCTACATATAAAACACAGAACAAAGAACAAGAGAGCTTTCTCCCAGTGTCATTATGGTATCATCAATTCAACTTAAAAGCTCTAACTGCATCTTTGACACTGCAGATTGCTTTTGTCCCCATTTGTGTCAATTGCCATGAACAATAAACACCCTGGACCCGTTTTGCGCCGCCACACATCAGCATGTAAACCAGGAGCAGACACATCCCCTCTGACAGCAGTGATATTGGGATTATTCCAGAGAAAATAGGTTAGCAGCCTGTTTTTTAGCCCAAGGTTGTCACGGGGCACTTTTTTTTTTTGTATGGATATTAAATGTGTACTCATAAGCTCGCGTTCAGATCGTAGCCCTCAGGGGTAAACACAACTCACCTATCACAGTTATTGTTATTATCATTACGCCCCAGTGTGTGACAGTCCACTTCATCCAGGTTGGCTTGTTGAGAGATTAAGCAGATGCTGGAAACAAATTGGAAAACAAATTCCCCGGGGAGACTCTGCATAAGCCGGGCAAGCAGCAGTCTCTTGGCGCTGTTGGACCAAATCATTCCAGCGCTCGGAGCCAGTTGGAGTAGTGTTAAGCTAATACAACACCACAGTTACCAAAGCATTCAACACTGTCCCAGTCTCTGGATGTGGGGAAGGTTGGAGCCGTCAGGAGCCAGCGAGTTGTGAGAAAAATTACTTCAGGTTGTTATGATAAGAACAGCAATGAAAGCTCTCGAGTTTGTTCTGTGAACAGTAATAGTTTCTCACCTCTCACCCCAGTGTTTAGACGCTTTCCACACGGCTGAGGAGTCTACCATGCTTGATGTGGAAGGATTTTCTTTATTGTGACATAGACGTATACCCAGGCAGAAAAGAGTTAAGGCTCCTGGTGCTCTCCAGGCACCGGGGAGACAGCTCAGTGCTTTGGGCAGATAATCAACACTCATCCAGCTGGTATAACACCCCCACCCGTCTGAGAGAAGTGTGTGTGAGAGCCACTTTTCATGACATTGTGTGATCCTCGGGGAGAACTTCTCCGCTGTGGTCATGTGACTGGCTGCGTTTTGGCTTTTTATAGCAGCTGAGGCTAGTTGTAATTTTGGTTTTTGGGCCTTGAGCTTCAACTGGTACTTTTTCAGAAATCGGTTTTCTGACTCTATCTTTAGCACACTGAGCTCAGCTGTTTGGGTTTTGTAGGTTACATATAAATCTTCACACGTCTGTGGTTCTGTGCAGCTCTACTGTTTATCGAAAGAGGTCAATCTGAGTTCAAACTGCAAAACACGTACTAATGTACACATAATGAGCTCCAATAAACAAACGCAGACAATTTGCAGCTCAGTCTGGGCCATAATACTGCGTCTCTTAAGCATTATCGAGGGAAATGGTTTTGCGTTAGTGTCTTTTCCCACAAATTTAGTGTAATTTACTAAACAATGGCTCCTATGGATTCTTTTTAGATTAATGATCACATGGCCAATTAACTGCGGCAGACAATAACTGCATTATCATTTTTTTTTTAAGAGACTTTAACTCTGAGCAGATTTAGTGTTTAATGGCACAAGTGTGGGTTTATTATTTGCACATTTGAGTGACAGAAAAAAGATGAAGAGGAGCCTGAAAGTAACACAGTTGTCATTAAAGTCTGCAGTGGACTATGGTTGTAGTTTCTTAAAGGTTTGGTGAGTAGGATATAGTGACACGTAGCAGTGTTTTATACTTCAACAAACTGAATGCTAAAAATAAAAAATAAAAAATAATCCTTAGTTTCAGGTAATTATTCACCAATGGAAATATTGATACAAATGCAGATCCCCCTAAAACCTACTCACTAGTCTTTTTAAAAAAAGCAAACATATGCAGCTTGGAAGCAGATATGGTTTCACGTAGACCTCAGTAGAATCACTGAATAATGTATTAGTGAATAATGGCCATTATTGCGCTGGTCCTGTGAAACCGTGTGGTGGAAGACAAGTGCTAGAAAACCAAATAATGCATTTAAGTCTAAAAAATAACACAGATGAGAGATTGTTATGAGTTACAGCAGCTAGAGAGACAGAAGCTTCCATGGATGCGACATCATAACTGACTCAAAACAATTTCAACTTAATTCAATAAAAAAATGACCCAACTGGACAAAAAACACAAAATCCAGCCCCACCTTGTAAGAAATCTTTCTAAACATCCTCAACGCTCCTTGCAAAGCTTTATTTTCCATAACATACACTACAAAACCAAAGAGGCACAATACAAGCAACCTTTTTTTTTCCCACCAGCATTGTTCCTGGGCTCACATCTCGACTGTCAGCACCCGAACACGTTTGCAATACCTTTCCTTTTCAGGTCACGACAGAGAAACACAGTGACGGAGCCTTATCCGAGAGGCAGTCTCATCTGTATACTCCACACACGGTCACTTTACATATTTCATTTTCCTCTTTGTCTCAGTCACTTGCAACTAATAATCTCTGTAACTGATCAAGGGAAGAGGTTTTGATGACAGTTCGGATTTAGCTCACTGTTTATACAAACGTAGAAAATCTAAATATTCAGTTTCATTTCAGCATGCAATATTTCGTGGTATGAAATCAGACGACTGGGGATATTCTGCTTTTCAATTATTGTCAAGAAATCCCAAGAAAACAACTAAATCAACAATTTATGTATTTTGACTAACAAGTATTATCTGGGAATATGAGTGTGATGACCACAGCCACATATGTTAATGTTGTTTCCATTCATTTTGTCATCACCTTAGTTGCCACACTCTTTTAAAGGCCCAGTTGTTAATTTATAGGTTTGTATTGTTCTTGTACTTTCAACCAACCTGTTTCCTTCACAGCCTGATTTTCCATTTTCATCGTTAAATTGTTGTCCAGAAGCTATTAAAACACACCATTACTCTACTGGTGGAATGTCATTCGTCACGATGAACACAACGATGGAATGTATTTTAAATCCTGCATACACTGTCATGTAGCCATAAATACTCACTACAGCAGTGAATGTGTATTAATGTGCTGCAGAAAGTGGTCCTCAACAAATGCATGATGTACAATACATTAACATAAAGAATAATGTCAGACTGTTTTAAAAGAGGCTGAAGCAGTTTAATGCACTTCCTCTTGGCATTTACAGCATTGATGGGGTTGTAACAGGTATTTATTGTCTGGAACACTATGACACATCTCAGTTAATCTCAAATTTCCACTGGAAGGATTATGACATTAACCAAGCGGCCGTATCCAGCCCACACTAAAAGCTCTGGGTTGTAAAAGAGGCACATAATTCAATATAGAACCAGGACATGAGGATATAGGAGTTTTTACATTCAGAGAGAAAAAGATAGAGAAAGGATTTTGCTCAAGTATATCTGAGACTTTACACCCCAGTCTTTATTTATACTCTGGAATCGAATCAGTAGGAAAGGATTCAGAACTCACTACTGTGTACTATTTTATTTGGATAAACTCCAGTCCGCCCTCGCTGGATTAAGAAGTCTAACAAACACAAAGTCATGTTTTGTTTAGTGAGTCAGGCAGGCACTCAACTTTCCATTGAGGCAGCGGAGCATAAAGCAGACGTACGAAAAGGTAAACATTTGCTGGTCATGTGAACGGAGCAGGAGCAGCAGTGAGAGTCACCTCTAACAACTTTCTCACATGTTACTCCCGTAGATCCAGAGCAGCAACAAGCCCTCTCGACCAATAATAGCCAAGGATGTCTCCCCCTGTAGGCTCAGTTTGTACCTACACCTCAGTGTAAGGTCTTTGCACACAAAGTCTGTTCTTTCGGCACAAATTGTCGTATGTTTAAAAATAAATACAACCTCACGCTGGGCCTGTGATACACTTGCGTCCTGTCCAGGGTGTTTGGATAAGTGGTATAGGTAACGGATGGATGAATGTTCCAGGTGACTGATAAAACCCACTGAACATCTTGATACGTCATGTTTTGTTAGTTGTGATGGAGGTGTGTGTGCTTAGCCTCTATGGTATTTAATCTATTCAATTCCTTTAATACAGTAACAATGATTACAAAACAAAGAATCTATTAAAGTTCACTTTGGTGCAGCAGTGCTGTGTTCATTAAAGTTTGCTGCTCATTTGGGTCCACTTAAAAAAAAATAAAAGGTTTCCTTCATTAGAAATGAGGAGCTCGTTCTCACAGTCTCTCTTTCTCTCTTTCTTTTATAATTATGCTCTATATAACACCACACATCAGCATTGCTTGTCGTCATTTGTAAGTAATTAAGTAAACTTTATCTCTGGAGAAGCCATCAAAAGCAGATTTACAAGGTGCTTCTCAGGTGCACACAGGGTTTTCAGGGAATGTTCACTCATAGGAAACTACAATAAAATAGCATCATCAAAACTATACAAGTTTACACCAGAAAAGCTGATTTCAGGTGTAAATGTGAAGAGTTAGGTAACTCTTCAGCAGGTACAGTAGATTATAAGCTGCAGACTTAGAGCTGCTCAGAAGTTCCATGTGAGTGTTTGAGCTTTGTACTACAAAAGGGAAACAACAATCATGAAAATGAATAATAGGGAGTTGTTTTCTGGGAAAAACAACTCCCTGGACGATGAGGTGGATCGTTACTGACATTAAGTGTTAGCACAGCTTTGCAGTCACTGCTGGTATCGAGTCCCAGGAAGTGAAAGTTGAACAATTGAACCAAACCGAGCTCAGTCTTTCTTGCAGCTCTTGAAGTCTCCAGTAACAGCCCTGTGGGAGGACTGACCCAAAGACTCTGAGTCCACTTCTCTTTCTTAATTAACATTGTTTATACATACACAGTATATATCATCCACTGTTTGTCCCCTCTGGACCCTCAGGATCCCATCCTGTTAGGTTTGTTGTGTCATTTATATTTTAAAAAAGAAAACCCATATTCCTCTGTCTGCAAACATCCCTACGTCACGTTATATCTCCATGATGAGTGAGGAGGGCACTGCCTCCCTGCACTGCTCCACGCTGGCTTATGCAAGGTCATTTACGCTGTTTGGTGCCCTTTCAGGAAGAGTTACAGTTACTTTATCCCCAGAATCACTTGAAACTCAGCTGCAGCTCAGGATCAGTTCACCCCCCAATTCAATTAAACTGTAAACTGAAACAAGCTTTTGTGAATTATACACCATCCACTTTCCACTGATTCATTGTAGATAGGCTCTATGTGACGTTTCTTTTCACTGCGAGCGAGAACATAAAAAATCTGATACATCAGTGTGATAACAACCTACCTAAAATGATAGAAACCATCTTTGACATGCACTTTTTTTAACTTCTGTCCTTGTCTCATCCTTTAACATGGATGAGGTGAGTTATATTGTATAGTATGCATATGTTGTAATAAAAAGCTATTGGCAAGGAAAGCACTGACAGCCCCCACACATCTCTATGCACTTACTAGAAGTGTGAATATATCACAGCCCGTGTTTGTTACGTAGCACCACATTCTTATAGTAGTTATGTATTTATTTGTGTTCCATGGTTTTATTGCCGACTGGAAAATCTCCTCCTCCGTCTGATGATGACAGGTGCCCACGTGACATAGCTGTCGAGAGTTATATTCTTTTTGCACTCAACCACTTACCAGGCTAACCTCTTAAGCTGACTGAATAATAATGATGATACTAATGTAAGTAATTACCATTAATAATTCAGGACGTGCCCTCTAATTGTGCAACTGCTGTAAATGGATTCACGTCTGGTGCCAAATCAAAGTCTGTGTCAGCGATGAAAACGCGAATGACGGGATAATTTATTCATTGTCAGGCCGCATATAGAAACATCAGGTTAACTAACCCAGAGAGGATTTACTGAGCATGTCTGCTCTTTTTCAGCTGCGGCCTGCTTCGCATTAGAGCACTAATGTGCTTCCACACTTGGTAGCTGCCCAGTGCATCAACAACTAATGTGCTGGTGGTGACAGAGCAACTGAACCAGGGTTGGAGGGGTTTCAGCTCTCTGATCCAAGCATCTTTTAATGTGATGGAGGAGTTCTGCGAAGCATCCAGCAGGTTTCCTTCACAAGTCCAAGGCTTTAACCCCGACTGGATGCTATCTTTTGGGATTATAGTGACGCACACGGATGCATTTGTATTCATTTCTCCTCCTCTTCCTAAGAATCACACATTCAGAGGCTGCAGATGATGAAAAGCTGAGCTCACGTCTGCACCAGCGAGAGGCAGCCAAATGATCTTTGAGCAAAAACTATTTAACAAGAGGTGATTCACAATAATAAAAATCCAAGCAAAGCATGTGATTTTGAAGGAATGTTTTTCTAACTACAACCACATGGTGACCTTTATGTGTCCTATTCAAAATAAAAGTTTTGTTTATGAGTTTGAGAGAAGGTTAATGACTTCGGAGATTAGATATCTGTGTAAGATTAATTGACTTGAAAGGTCGGATCACGCAGATCTTTCTTTCTTTCTCGTTGTGCCTCTGCCCCAGTTCATTGGGGGTTTGTGGTAGTTACAGAACTAAGGAGCATGCTGAGAGAGTGCACACTTCCACCGAAGCTAACAACTCATCTTTTCATGTTAGAGAAAGTGAAATATAAAAATCATGGGTCCGTCTGTTTATACAGCCTGGCTTTAAAGAAATACCCCACCCCTCCACAGAATGTGCTGAAAATCAGATCAGTAGTTTTGGACACTGATGACAGACAATCAAACAGCAAGCGGTACTCAAAACATAACATGAGTTGGCGTAATTAAAAATATTTTTCCATTTGACAGTAATCTGGATGACCCACATTCACACTGAGCACTCGTAGATCAAATAACAACTTGATGCAGAGGTCTCTGTCAGACATGTCGCTGTTAAAGAATTTTAAAGATGTTGATTAAACCAAACTCTCCACAACAATGAACGCTTGCTTAGGAACATTATGTTTATGAAGCCTTTAACCTACTGGATGAGCTCAACTTCTGCCTGCACTGCAAATCTTCCTCAGACTTTTTCCTTAAAATTTGATCTTGAATGCAGCACAAGTAGGTAAATGATGTCATTCACTCCACATTCACATAGCGTCGTCTTATATTTGGCGACATGTCCGGCTGACCGCTGTTTAATATTCCTCAACATGATGCAACTATTCATCAGTAAAACACCATGATCACATGGTCACTTATAGTTGACTCATGTAATATATGTAAACTTGCCACAGCAGGAACCGTGGTTACATAACCTCTGAAGTACATGTGTCACACGTGCCCTCTGGCACCAATAAATAACCCTGCACCGTTTCTGAGCGGGTGAAGCAGGTTTTACAGAGCGGCTGTGACGACAACCATCCTCAGACATTAGTGTCAATGCTGAACCTTCTGTGAGACAGAGTTTCTATAGTAAAGGGAGATATCGCAGTGGGACATGGGTATGGTTGAAACAGTGGTTACAGTTAATTAAATAAAAGGAAATGTTAATTTTAGGTTTACGACGGGATGTGAACTCTCCAAACCCACAAACCAGGTCAGAGGTTGGACACTAATAATCTGACTATTGATTTTTTTCTGAATGCAAAATTATTTCATTATTTGGATTATGACATTTACATGAGTGGCTAAGAGAATATTCCATTCATATTCCTGTATGTTAGAAAATAGTCTGACTATCACTCAAGAAATATACAAGCCCTCTGCTTTACATGTGCTAGAATCACACGTGTGTCTTTGTCAGACAACACACAGCACATCAGATAACACAAAGAACACGAGACATGTCCTAAGACGGCGTTTTCATGTCCAGAGGTGATGTGCTATATGTTTGGATGAACTTGAAGTGCACTGGTCACGTACACTGATGCGGAAATGACACTTCGTTCACCCCTGGAAGTGAGTGAGGGCAGATGAGGGTGGCTTGTTTGCTCCCTGTGTGAAGGGTCTCCCCCAGTATCTCCCTCTCTCTCTCTTCTTCTTGCTCAAAGCTCTTTTTCCTCTTCTTCCCCTCGTGGTGTTTGTCACATTGCTTCAATCTCTCCCTGAGCAGTGGGTGAGTAAATGGACACCCAGCCCTCCTACGCCTCCCCCTTTCCTTTCCTGTGGAAAGTGATGACTGATTACTGATTGCGGCATCTCCTCCCTTCTTCACTTATGTTAAATTATTAGTAGAGCATGCCAGAGCCAGATCTTGTCATGTGTTCACTGCTCCCCCGCTGGCAGTCAAGCAGTTTGGAGACGCGAATTGAAGTGTATATTTATTCATAGCTTTCCAGGATATTATTTGTTTTCGTGGAATCGACAGCCTATCGCTTGTATATAATATGAATTTCAAAGTAGTCATGTTGAGATTGACACGTTGGCTTTTACTCATGTTACAAACTCAGAGGAAAGAACAGTTTTCACATCAACGGGCACTTCGGTCCTTGGGGGTGTCTGTGTTGGATGTGAATGTCTCGAGGCCTCATTTCTTGATTGAATTCAATTATAATTTTAAGAAAATATGACAGAAAATAAAAGGTTAATGACTATTTTTATACATTCGTTAATGACAGAAATAGTTATAATTTGTTTTATAGTAAAATAAAATCCTAATCAAATCACTGGCTTCATCAACATAATAAATGAGGTTCTCCCCTCATTGTTGCGGCTCAGCATGTGGACGATGCTGTAAGTCATGGTGTTCTGATATTGAATGTACAGTACAGTATCTACAGTGTTAATGTTGTGTGCCAGAAGGCCAGTGGAACAGCGAGGGTCTGGTGTTGTCATTAATACTTAATGGCAGGCTGGAGCGCCAATCACTGTGTTTGTAGCTGCCTCTGGGCTCACAATTACAGAATGCAGTTACAGACACCCGGGGTTGGGTTAGTGTGCAATTAGTCGGCTGCATCTGATAGGGTTACAAGTCACAGGTCACTATACTGACAACAGGCTCGGTCACTAAATACAGGAGGGAGGCTCAGATAGGGGCTGCTGATAATGAGTGCTTCTAAAGAGATGAAGAGAACACATTAAAGTCAGACCATGTGACACCAGTAACGAGAAATGTCACACTCTATAAAGTAATCGATACACGTGCTCGACCAATCATGATGTTTCACCCTGTTTTTATGAACAAAAATTATACTTTTTTGCGTCGGTGTGATAAGAAATGGCTAAAAATTAATATAACATGTACTTTGACTTTTTAGTTTGGTCCATGTCCTATTCACTAACATGGAGGAGGAAGGTTTATGGCGTATACTGCAGCCCGGCACAGGGTGGCGATCAAGACTCTTTGGCTTCATTTTTTAAGGGGCTGTCATATCGTCCATCTTCATATTCCAGAAGCAGCATGTGACCAGTTGTTTGACAGAGGTAAATCATGCGTCCTCCTCATTGTTCAATATTTAAAATGTCTGACTAAGTTAAACTTGAAGTCGAACTTGTATTTGTTATGCAAATAACTGAGTGAAACTGAGCTGCTAAACCGAGCAGGCTGATTCTGAAGGTTGTGTAATAAAATGAGCTAGCAGTCATGTGGCGCTGCGGGGCCTTTTGGAGCAAGAGTAATGAGTAAGAGGACAAGAAGATGAAGAAAAAGAGGCAATCAACTGTCTCATAACTTAATTTTCCTGGAGCGTCTCCTCTAATGACAACCTTTAGTTATATGAGCAGCAGATTTTCATATTTGGACAGACACTTGTCCTTAAGAGTCATTGGCTTGGCTGCTGAAAATATGACTTTCAGGCGACCCCTTTCAAGACGGCCATTAGATAATATGCTGCAGGACAAATTTCCCCCAGTGTTCAGTTTATAATGATAATGATGCATTTCAAAGCACTAAAGGACACAGTGCGAGACTCAAAACACAACAACAAAGCATTGACATAAAGCAGTGACACATTTATACAATATGTACCTAGAACACCAGATCAAAACACTCGCCCTTTCAACACTGAGGCAGATATTTTGTGAAACAAACTTGTCCCTCTGCATTGGGTCTTTTCCACAAACTGTGTTTTGAGTCACTAAAACAACCAAATGCAGATTTTCTAAAGACTGCGAACAGAACATTTGGGAAACGACATCCCAGTTGACATCACTGTTGCTTCGTGTAATGAACCAGAAACAACAAACACCTGTATTCATGTTTCTTTAAGTTTGTTTACCACGTTGCCTGCATTCACAGACGTCTGCCTCGTCCCAGTCTTACATTTAGACCATTGCGTTCTTTTCTGCTTTTTGACGCATAGTTGATAGTTGACTTTACCGCCACCTACTGGCCCGGCATGCTTGTTTTGAGCTTTTGTCGTCGTTTTTGTGTGGACGTTGGGCAAAATATCTAGACAAATAGTAGTGTAAGTAAGTAGTGTAGACAACGCAGCAGTGTTTATACCACAATTATCGAGTATGAAACTGCTGATGTAAAACACATGGGACTGTGTGTCAATATTGATTGCATGTTTAGCTTTTTAGCATCATTGTAGTGCTGCGGTAGAGTATGTACCAAGTTTAAGAATCTGTAAAAAGCTATTTAAGTGACTTTCTAAGTACTTCTGAGTACTTCGTCAACTACCGCATATTCTTCACCTGAATAGTTATCTTCTGCTTGTATATTCTGCCCCCAGGTCTCTCTCTGTTCTCATGAAAAATCTGAAGGAGGCTTTCTCAGCTGCTGCCCCTCAGTCTCCATTTCCACATCTAAATCTTTAAATCTCATTTTAAGGGCTTCCTTTTAATCTTGCTCTTTTGAGTCTCTCTCATGATTCTGCATCATTATTTTTACATCATGTCTGTTTTGTTCACTTATCTTCTGGACAGTTTTTCTGTTTTTCTTTTGCACACATTTTCTTCTTTTTTTTTGTTCATCTTATATTTTTATCCACTGTGATTGTGTTGTTTTTCCTTTGCCATGTGTTTAGCACAATATAAATAACTCTCACTTGACTTAAACAACCTGATATGTCACCTGCACCTGTGTCGTCACTGCATAGTTTCATATAAAAGGTTGATTTAGAATTCTTTCAGTCATGCTCTTGTGTTTCCTCCTGCAGGATTAAGTCACATTTTCGTAACACAGCAAACAAAATCTCCACAATCCTTTTCATGAAGGTTCGTGTGAAGCAGACACGCGATCCATCGGGTCAACTTTTTCACAATAAAACTTTCCAGGGATGATCTCTCTTACCTATGGTCGTGATCACAGTGATGGCGAAGTAAAAGGAGCCGGCGAATTTCCACTGCACGCCGGCTTTGTGCGGCTTCAGCTGCAGCACCACCTTCTCCAGCTCGTCGAAGTCCCCCGAAGACAAGTTGAAGGTCCGGAGCAGCTCCAGTTTCCTCAGGTCCAGCTCGAGCTGCTGGCTCGTCTCCTTCCGGGACTCCAGCGCGTCGAAGATCGCGGCGCCGACGATCAGGTAGGTGAAGGTGCAGATGATGAGGGCGAGGGTCCGCACGTTTTGCCTCTTCATGGTGGTGGGTGGTGTGTGTGTGTGTGTGTGTGTGTGTGTGTGTGTGGGTGTGTGTGTGTGTGTGTCAGGGGGCCAGGCGGAGTGTGAGCGCGGGTCTGGAGGACGGGGAGCTCGGCTGCCTCATGGCTGTGAGCGGCTCTGATGGAGCGGAGGAGCTCTGAGTACTTTATGAGGAGCGGAGGAGCTGTTCATTCAGCACCACCCCTCCCTCCTTCTCCTCCCTCCCTCCCCCTTCACCTCCCTCCCTCCCCCCCTCACCTCCCTCACTCCCCCCTTCTCCTCACTCCCTCCCTCTACAGGCGTCCATCCATCCACCTCTCCCTCCTTCTCCACAGTTCCTTCCTCCTTCACCTTCCTCCCTCACTCCTTCTCCTTACTTCCCCCATCCATTTATCCATCCATCCATCCACCTCTCCCTCTACAGTCGTCCTCCCATCCCCCCATCCATCCCTCCCTCCTTCTCCCTGCTCCCTCTCTCCTTCACCTCAATCCCTACATCACCTCACTCACTCCCTCCCTCTACAGACATCCATCCATCCATCCATCCATCCATCCCTCCATCCAACCACCCCTCCCATAATACTCAAACTTTTGACACATATTTAAAGCAAACGTTATAAAAAGATCAGACATTTACTTTAATTCTGTGATAATCTACTCCATGTTAGTGCCCATCATCACCTACATCAACTCTTTTACTAACCTGTTAAATATTAATACATTTTCCTTGTTGAGGATTTGCTTCTCGCTTCAGTTTTTATACACGTTCGAACCTTATATCTGTTTGTATAACGAGCTGCCATTCTGAGGTCACCTTGAGTTCAGGGATTTTCTGGTGGATGTTAAAACAAGTGACAAACTCTCAATGTGACTTTAAACAAACAGTAACTCCTGAAAACCTACAGGCTGGATGGTTTCTTCTCAGTGGATTTAAGAAATATTTACTCTCAGGAAACCATATGATTCCCTGTGAGACTTTCAATGACAGGAGCCGTGTTTCTCTGACCACGGTGCAGCGGTATTCATCAATCCTTTTTTAAAAAAAAGAAAACTTCTGCAGTTGTGAGTGATGCTCTCAACATGAGTCACCCAAAAAATGTTGACGTATCCAGCTGTTACTTTGGCTCCAATTGAGGAAAACCCCAGCGTCCACTCTTTGACCTTCCCGCATTTTCTTTCTACATTTAAGAGAAATAAACGTCACGTCGAAGATTCTGTTTACGCAGATACTAATTAGTCAGCTGCAAGAACAGTGATGAGATAAACTGAGTGATTTGAAGCTGCAGACAGAAACATGATGATGATGATTTGACGCAAAGAGACAAAATGTCAAGTGAAAGTCTAACTGGGGCCAAATTTGTTGACCTCGAGTGTCACTGGTTTCCAGTCGGTGGTTCCCCGACGTGTTGTACGTCAGTGAGAAATGGAGATGCAGTCTGGGGAGGATACTGTGAAGAGGTCAAGGCAACCCTGATAATATTTCACATGCATATGCTTTCTTTTGCACACGTACATTTGATGATTTAGTTGTTGTAGCTGTACCATATAACGCTTTTATTTTCCCGATTGTTTTGCTAAAAAGTATATTTCCATAAGCTCAGGTATGAATTCTCATATTTTCCATTACAGAGGATTTACACACAGCATCACATCTACCTGCACTGTTTCAATAGCCGTTCCTCCACAAACCTGTGACAACGACATCTATGCTGCACCTTGCTGCCTCTATTATTGACTGATAGATCCCGGTCAATCCTGAGTTCCACACGGTGAGCCACGACAAAAATAGCCCTGGCTTCGATAACCAGGTCAATCAAGTCAACCGTGACTGATCCTGCATAAATCCTCCCCTCACAAACTGAAGTGCTGCATGCCCCGGCCCGATCAATACGTCAATGAATCCTTTGATCAAAAATGTGGCCTTTCAAGAAAAAAAGAAACGTGGCTTTTGGAAGAACAGATTAAAGACATGATAACAAAAGCAGCTATATATATATGGCCCCTGTCATCTTCACAGAGCCTCTATTGAAGACTTCTATTTATACAGCAAAGTTTAAAAATGTACATTTTATGACAGAAAATATTACAAAATTTGAAAAATATGTACCGTCCCAAAGTGTATTGATTGTTAATAAAGAAATCAATAACTGTAAACGAAGATGAATGATTCGTCTCCACTTCCTGTTGTACCAAAATAAATCTTAAATATCAAAAAAAAGAAAAGCTAGATTATTTCAATGTCAATGCATAAAACATTTATTGTTGAGGCAATAAATCAAAGTTATTTGACATTTTGAATCTTCAATCTATTTTTGTTTTTGGCATCAATTCCCATGAAAAGACCCAAACCAACAATGCCACGGTGCACTGAAGCTTTCACGATATATGTTGACACTAGCAGTATATAGTTTTAAATGTAGAATCATCGCATTTATTATTTAAATTTTTACCATTACAAATGCTAACATCAGTGAAAACCCCAGGTGTTTGGCGAATCAAGTTTAGTGCACCAGATGTGCAAAATATTTTCAATATGGTGATCTGCGTGTGTGTCTGCGTGTGTGTTATTTCATTTCTCAGGATGGCCCCTGGCTCTGAGTGTCAGCTGTAGGGTCCTGCAGGGTTTCAGCTGCAGGCCCGTCGGGTCGCTCTGAGCATCGTCCACTGCGTAATCACGAACACATCCTCATGAGCCCGGCCACTTCCTGCAGCCTCTGACCCATCAGACTGAATTTTCCGGTGGCAGGTTCTGACCCAGGGCTGTTCGAGCAGGCGATCGAGCCTGGATTCTCATTACTGCAATTTTGGAGAGGATGCACAGTCCACACTGAAGACAGAGCTATGATTAAACCTCGTCGTGGGTGCTCGCAATGGAAACCTCCAAAATAGTTCACTGCTGCATAACCAAAGGTCCCAACAGCAAGTGTCCATGGAGGAAAAATAATAACTGAGTGAAATTGATTTTATTGCTGGATTATTTGTGTTCTGGTATTTTAAATAAGGTGTCTGAAACCCGAGCATCAATTTTTCCAGATGTTTATTTAATCCATCTAACTATAATGTAAGTGTCACGCTGTATTTACTGTGGTTCTAAACTGTGATTTATCTGTGATTCATCCCCTCTCACACGAACAGGTCTTCAGTTGAAAGTCTTTGAATGTGTCCTCTGTTATTAGTTTAGTTTAGTTGGTTTAAAAGGAAAAAAAAACACACAAGCAGGCGTCACGTGTGATTGACTGAGCTCTAGAAGGAAGTGTGACTCCCGATTTTTTGTGCTGTTTATTTGTGCACATGCAAATCATTCAGTGGGACCTTCCTCCCAGCCGCAGGCTACGTTGCACATCGTTGTCATTTTCTCATATCAGTAGCAAGCATTGCACTAGCAAACCAAATTCAGTCAATGAAAGCATACGGCATTGATGCGGCTCCTCAGGTCTTCTTGTGGTCCGAACAAAATGGATGTGAGCCAAAAGTTGCACTAGTAAAATAACAAATGTGGCCCGAACACGGTGCAAATTTGCGAACCTCAAGTGGCCCGTGTGGTGAATATGGACCAAAAAGCACAAAAAAATAACTCCAGCCACCTTTGGCACCTTTGGAGGACATGCGGTAGTGCTGTGGCTTCCTTGTGGCCAAGCGGAGCAGGCCATCCACGTGCCATCACGATGTGGGCCAAATCTGGACCCAAACTATTTTACTATGTAGGATGACTTTGGGGGCCCCCTGGTGGCTGCATGGCCCTAATTATCCTTAAACTTGATTGGTCTTTTTGTGTAAATGAGGCACATAACAATAATCTCCAACTCTCTCACCAACATATGTGCACATCCACAGAGACGCACATGTTAACACACTCGCTGGCAGGGCTCAGAGTATACAAGGCTGACTAAACATTACTGGAGAGCACATTACATAATGCTGTGATTTGAGCACATCATTAGGGCGATGCCAGGGAGACAGGAGCAACCACCCCGCCTGCCTCCATCCCTACCAGCAAGGCATCCTGGGAGGGGTGCCCTTCAGCTGCCTACATCTCATTACACGAGGTTCAACGTGGCCTGCAGCTTCCCGCTGACATTCAATTAAAGTCTTTCATATTCCCATCATTTGCTCCGCCTCCGTGACTCCGCTGCCGCTCCTGCTGTCATTTGATAATTATTCCAAACGTTTCTCTGTTTAGAGGTGAGGCTGTTTTGGGGCCTTCTGTGCGTGCACACCTGTACCTCCATGGGATGACAGGATGGCAGGTGACCTACAACAATGTGGACTTTTTTTAAATAACTGGGAAAAGTAGGAGAGGTTGATTTTTGTTCTTATTGATCAATCAATTAAATGTTTGCTTGTAAAATTACACAAAACTAATAGAAACTCCTCCGACTACCCCCCGGGGCTCAAGATCACATCTTCAGATTGCTTACTTGGAAATTGAAGATATATAAAACCAAAAGATGTTGAGTTTACGAATCCCCACAACTACAAAAGCTTTACACTTCACATTGCAAATTTACCCAAACTATTGATCGATTATCAGAATAGCTGCTGATAATTTTTCTGTCAACACACAACTCCTCTGCAGCTGCGAGGATTCACTTCTGATTCACATAAAAACCGACCTGTCATCCCTCCGTCCGTCTCCCTCCCTGTCATCCCCGCTGCCTGTGTGACCATCATCCAGTCTAATGAGCCCTGTCACATGTCTGTTCTTGTCTGATTACACAACGCTTGTCTCCCTGTATATGAATATTTCAGCGGTGATTACCCACGCTGCCGCCGGCTTCTCTCCTCATAGATCCACAATAACCATTGACAGCGCGACTCTCATTAAACCTAAAGTGTGAAAAGGTCACGTGTCGGAGCCGAGTTATTGATTCAAGTCAAACCTGATCGATGGCTCGCAAAATACCAGGGATTATAAATAATGAGTGAGTGAGGACACCAGCGGCTCTGCAGGAGTGATGAGGAAGACAAACTGACACGGGTGATTAGAAAGGACTATAATAGCTGCTTATCATGCAATCAGATACAAGTGATGGCAAAACAATTTACAAAGTGTGATTTTCACTTACCAATCTCACTTTTCATGTCATGTGAAGTAAAAGCTTTTAATAGGTTTTAAATAAATGACAAGTAAAAACAGTTTTTGATATTTTTATATTAATTAATTAATTCTTTAATCTCTTAACACTTGACATCTGGATGTTAAATTGAGTATATGTTTATTCAACTATGGTGGTTCTTTAATATCGTTGATGATTGAGAGTTAAACCCTGATGGTCGTTGCGGCAGCTCGACGTCCAGCAGGACGACACATGGTGCTGAGACACTTTCCAGCTCGTCCTCCCATGGACCAGACAAAAGACTGTATGTCTGTCTGCGTCTCTGTCTATCTGTCTGTCTGTCTGTCCTCCTCAGCGTTTACATTTGGACGAAGATAATCAGAGCCATCACCCTTAATATTTCCCTTTGTATATTGTTTTTCCATTATTATAACTGGATTTAAAGTGAATACAGAGATCTGTGTTGTTAGTGCAGTTAAATGTTCAGTTTGTTTCCAACATTGTGCTGATTTACAGAGTAAAGTGTTTAGTCAGCTCTGTCGCTGCCAGTTATCACTTCCCCATTTTACTAAGCTGATCTCTGCGTAATGGCAACAACCTTTAAATCCTGCTGAAAGACATCCGTCTCAACCACTTGAACACAAAATGATTCATTCACTTTACCAGCAGCAACAAATGACAATGAGCTATTAATACGATAAAACAATTACAAATTTAGTCATCATTCATCAATTCTTCTTCTTGAATTTTTCATATTTCAGCTGTGTGAGCTGACTGAGAGAGAGGGAGAAGAAGAACAGACGTCAGGAAAGAGAAGATAAAGATTAAAAAAGATAATTGTCATCGTTCAATCAGGCACCTAATCACAAACTCAGCTGTATGAGTCACAATCAACAAGTCCTGATGTTCAGTAGCAGGTTGACCTGACCTGTGTTCTCTCAGTGTGTCTCAGTCATAGTGTACTTTCAGCTTTTTATAAAGTCACACACACGCATATATATATATATATATATATATATATATATACACACACACACACACACACACACACACGTATATATCTACAGGGACCTTGAGAGTGAGTCAAACTTGTTGGTTTGATTGTCGTCTTGGATTGATCGCACTGATGTCCTGTTCTCTCTCGTGGCATCAGTGCAACACATCACACATCACTTCTTTTTTAATGGTCCAACTAAACGTTCAGTGTTTTGCTTCATAGAAAAACTTCTCATCTCTCTCTCTCTCTCTCTCTCTCTCTTACATAAAAACAACAGGGATACAGTGGAGGCTACACTTCACTGATAATCACTGGTGGAGAGGAGCTTTACAGGGAAACAGAACATCCAGGGTGACTGGTGTAAAAACAGCAGACATGTTACCTCTGATCAGGGTCGACACACCGTACGACAAAATCTCATCCTGGGCTGAAAATGTCTGCAGCTGGAGACACTGACCACAACCCAGATACATGTACGCGTGGAGGGAGGTTGACACACCACTGTCTGTTTGCAGGAGTCTCACACTGACGCGTTGCCCTGTGTGGACGTGGTGTCCTGCAGTGTCCTCTGCACTGAGACACACTTTCAGAAATATATCTGGTGCAGTGTCAGAAAACGCAACTTTTTCTCCAGCTCAGAAAAAGAGCAGCTTCTGACAGCGTGTCCACACTTTGTCTGTTTTTAGCATCGTGCCACCTCAGCATATTCACATCACCATTAGTGAGACAGGATGACACCACAGAGCTGTGAACTGTGAGCACCAGCAGTCACTCCCATAGGCTCCCGAACAGGCTGATGAAGCGTGAATAGAAAAGCATTGTGGGGACTTTTTTCCTCTTTTACAGGAGAGCAATTTCTTAAATATACATAAAAGATAAACATCTGATTTGTATTGATCTTTGCAAATATAACAAATATAAAAGTCACATTAAAACATCCTGTTACGTGCTGTGAATCCATCTACCAGGAGCTCAGTACATGTCAGAAGATTCATTAATTATTCTCTGTGAAAACGGGGAAAATGTTGAAAAATGTCCTATTTTGCAACGTCCTGGATCCACCCCTGATCTAGATCTGTGTCAAAGTGAAATGGGGTCTTCGCTGATCCACACCACATCCTTCCACCAAGTTCCATAGAAATCTGTCGAGTATAGATTTTGTGCAATCTTGCTTAAAACCAAACTAACCGACCAGCAAGGTCTTCGGGCGGAGGTGGTAGAGCAGTTGCATCACATCTGGATCCTGCAGCTCTGGATTCAACCACATCCTTCCACCGAGTTTCATAAACATCTGTAATGTAGATTTTGTGTAACTTTGCTTAAAAACAAAACACAACCTCCTCAGGCGAAGTAAAAAACCAGTCTATAGATGTATAACCCTGAGTCAGTGGGTTGCAGCACCATTTACGTCCCAGTTGTGTGTGAGTGTAGATCAGGAGCTGAGAGTCGTGCTCATTATTTCAGCGACAGAGCAAACAGAGGATGCACAGACTCTGGGCTCTGCTGACAGGCCGTCACTGACAGATACTGTATGTATGAGGAGACACAAGCTTTCAATACACTGTGCTGAGGTTTGTGTCCTGTTGGGGGGAATAATTCATGGCAGATTTACCAGCGCCTACAGTAAATCTCATGGGGACGACGTGCCCACAACTGTCAGCTGAATGAATTCTTCAAGCGCACCTCACCGCTGCTCTCCCCCTTGATGTTTTATACATGAGTCTGGGTTCAAGCCACTCCACTTCGCTTAAAGTGTCGCCGGGGGCTTTGAATTGTTCCAACAGTGACGTCTAATTGATTTTAAAGCACCGGGTTCACAGTGAAAAACTGGAAATAGCCGCGGCACTAGTTGCTTTCACCACTTGTTGCAGATGAAGGAGAAAAGTTAGATTTGCTGAAGAGAACATCATAGATAATGGTTTCATTCTGGATGTATACAAGAAATAAATAATGCACTGCATTGTGGGAGAGCAGCCGCAAACGCAATCTGTTGAAACATGCTTTTACAATATTCAACTTCAGCTTCGATGTTCTGAATTATTCCTTCAAATGTTTCCTTTATCTTTTCGACCCAGAGAGATTCACCAGTAACAACTATGAAAACTGCATATTGTCACTGTACGTTTGGATTATATAGTATTTACAGTGAAGTGTTGCAGTATAATATATTCAGTGGGGGGGTCTCTTCCATCTTTGAAGCTACTCAGAAGAAAAGTGCAAAGGGAGTTCAAGAGGTTACTACTTTAAATACAACAGCTTTGAGGTATAATGAAAAAATGTTGTCATTGTTTTTTCCAATATTTAATTTTAAATTAATTTAACGGCCGATATTATATATTATTTTTTACGTTTTTACATTTAATTATGTGTGACCATAAGATTCCTATCAAAAGAAAAAGGGAAAATTAGTACATAGAATAAATACATGATTATGATCATTGCAATGTGAGAACTGTAGTATTATTATAGTATTTATTTGGAACAGAAATTTGCTCAAATATACTTTATGTATTCCTATTGAGTTTAAGTTCAATATGTCTTGGAGATTAAAAATTAAGATTCAAGTGTAATATTTCTGTGAATTTCATCTCAATGTGTCATTTTACGTAACGACACGCTACAAAGAAAAAGATTTTGGGTGTTCTGAGCGCTCGGAGCATCGTGTTCCTTAAAGGGACCAAAAACCAGAGAGGCAGGAACATGAGGACAGTAAGTGCTACATGTGCAGGTCAACATGAAAGGTCATATTGTGATGTCCAGCTGGGACGGGGACAGCTGTAGGGGGACACTCTGCCGAGAGAAACGCAATTCACTGAGCAGGACACACACACACACACACACACACACACTTACACACACACACACACACACACACACACACTTTCTCTGTCACTCTCTCACTGCATGCACAAACAGAAAAGACACGCAGACACACAAGGACGACTCTTGTTTCCTAAAATGACAACACAAATTCAGGTTTAGCTTCATTATCTGGTGTGTACACACACACTATACACACACACACACACACACACACACACACACACACACACACACACACAGTCATCTGCACACCAAGGAGTTAACCCCGGGCTGTTTATTTGTGCAGGGCAGAGGTCAAAGGTCATGCGTTCCAGCCACATGTGATCTCCATTATCACACCGCAGGACGACACTGGATCCGGAGGAAACCTGGACCTCACACAGCTGAAATATGTCCGTGTTCAAACTGTCAGGGAAGAGGAACAACATCATGACATTATATTTATTATCTGTATAACTCTTCTTTTTGTGACATGAAAACAACTCTACGTGTTGCAACATTACCACCCTGTGGATGGTTTGAGAACAGCAGGTTGACTAAGTGGAATCCTGAAGCACATAATACATGATGCATGAAAACAGTTTATGGATTCTTTGTTGTGTTTTGTGATTTTTTTTTATTAATTGTTGTGTTTTATGATTTTTTGTTGTGTTTCGTGATTTCTCTCTGTGTTGAACTCTAACACTGTTATTCTGTTATTCAGACAAAAGTTTAAATTGTACAAGAAGTCCTTCTGCACTAATGCAGTCTGACCACAGGGTGGCAGCAGACGTCTGGTTGTAAATGTATTGAAGTCCTTGAACAGCTGTTTGTTCTTATGTTACATATCTGAGAGTTTAAAACTGCTGAGACTCAAACATCCACATCCAGAGCGACTCTGTGTCTTTTAAATAAAACACACATCGTTCCTTAATCCGGCCTCAGACCTCAGACTCACTGCTGAAGTCTGCAGGAAACATGAGAACCAGAGAAAAAGTAAAAGTTGTATTTGTTGCCTCCTCCTCTTCCTTGTGTCCAGGATCAGTTCTGCTGCAGCTCAGTGAAGCTGTGGGACGTGAAGAGACGAGGCGGTGCTTCACTTCACTCCAGATCCATTCACACACACACACACACACACACACATGCACACACATTTCCTCAAACTGTGACTGGGGTCATTCCTCATTTCATCCTGTGCAGCAGCATGGAGGTAACGAAGGGAGAAGAGAGTGGGAATGAACATGGAGCGTCTTTATTCGGGACAGCAGAGCTGGAGAGTCAGAGCACAAACACTGGACGAGACAAGAGCAGGAGCATCCGGTGTAAAATCATTACTGGGGTACGTTCAATATCTCTGAAAGTCTCATATCTGTCTCTGAACACCGGCACCCCCCCTCTGTAACACCAAATACTGACAAACCACGTGCTGTTGTTCACTTGAATTCTCTTTTTCTATCGATGTATGTGTGAAAGTGGCTTTTTGATCGATTTGAACTGAAACAGAGTTGATTTGCTGAACTTTTCACCACACAACTAAAAATAGTTTGAAAAAAATCCTGTAAAAGTGTCAACATTAGTGTGTTTAATTTCCACACCAGTTTTATCTACTGCATCTTAATGAAGCTCCATAATGTTCATTCCGGACTTATTGAACATTAAGAATGTCCAGACTCATACAGATAAAACTTTCTGCACCGTTTTCTGATGAATTGAATAGTTTCAGTCAATTTTCATGTAAAACCGTTGAAAACTTCAACTTTTCTCTGGTTTTGCTCCTTTACTTCGTCACACATGACTGAAAACTGAGAATATATGAGTTTTGGACTCTTAGTCGAACTAAATAAGAGATTTAAAGTTTCCTCTTGGATTTAACCACCACATTTTCACATTGATCCGTGAAGTAGACTTGAGAACAATCAGCAGATTAATCAAGAGTCATTTAAAAGCATAAAAATGATGACTGAGTGCACAGTGACTGGGTCTGACCTCAGCAGCACAGCCTCAGCTCTGGATTTCTCCACTGTTCCTCCTCAGCTGTCTGTCACTCAGCCCACACCGACGGTGTGAACGTGGAAACTTCATGTTTTCACTCCAGTGTAAAGACTCAGAGGCCAGATGAGTGTCTGCAGGTGGAGGAGATGAAGCACAGACTGATCCTCCACCACCACAGTGCAAAACTACTCGTGTTATTATTTAAAGCCCAGAAATATTCAAATTTAAAAGTAAGAAAATCTGCAAATTGTCCCATTGGAGGACTTCAGACCGTGAAATCTTTGGCCTGTTTTCTTGAAAAGTAACAAAAATGATAATTGATGATTACATCTTTGCACATTGTCTGTTGTTGTTATGATGCACACATATGTCACTTTCAGGTTATTTATGGTTTTGAGGGTGTCTTCACTTTACGGCCGGGATGAGAATCTGATTGGACGTTGAAATGACTGTTTTCTTTGTATTCCACCTCCGAGATATTTCATTCTTGCCTCAGCAAACAACAGCAGCTTTTATTGTTGACAGTTTCCTAAAGGGAACCGAGACTAACCACACATTTTCTACATGCAGGCTAAATCTGGGACACATTTTGGGGGATTACACGACGACTAAAACCATAATTGAAAATTGCCAAAAAAGAAAAAGAAAGAAAAATATGATTATATGTTTTAAATGTCATGCAGCTGCGGTCAGAGCTATACGAAGAAAAAATGAATTATGATGCGTTACAGTGAAACTAATTCATGCATTTGGCCGAATGAGTAAAGACTGTTTGGAATCTGCCTCCTCTGAGAAGACGCTGTGGCAGTACTGTACATACAGATGTTGAAGAACACAATGCGCTTGAACAAGAAACCTTTCAAAATATATTCAACGATGTGTGATTGGCTCAGCTAACAATGACTTAAATGTGCGTCTGACAGAAGAGGAATTATGCCTGAATGTTGGATGTATAATTGTCCCTTCTGTGTAAAGTGTGGCCCCTTTACGGCCCCTGGTTGAGAAATATCCCAGAGTTCTCTGAGTACTTCTCGGTGGCAGAACAGCGCAACTGCTGTTTTGGTGTGGGCGAAGAAGAAGGAAGGATTTCTGAGAAAAGAGCATGTTTTATCTGGGGTCAACCAATATACTTTAATGATGTCATACAGGATGACTGCGTACTCACCCTGGTATTTTCTGCTGTATGAGCATTTCCAATACTGGCATCGAACCACACCCTTCACACTATCTACTCACAAAATCCTGCCAAGACTTCAGGAACTAACATTTTCAGTCGCTCTCTGCCTGAGACACACGAGGTGAAGTCCAGCCAATATGTTCCCTCCTGTCGTATGAGCCTCCAGATATCTGGCAGACGACCAGACATTACACTGTAGTGTTGTGCAAAGCCTCCAGACGGATGAGTAGGAGTGCAGATAAAACCAGGGCTATTTTATTTTTACTCCAACATGAGGTGTACTCATTAGTTTGTCAGACTTTTTATGAAGTTGTTTTAATGCTGGTGTCTGTCCAGCTTCTCCCAGATCAGACGTTTACTGTGCAGACCATAGTAATCGAGCAGACGAGTAGGTTTTCCACCAGACAGACTGTTTGCTTTCGCTGCCCACAGACTACGGCTAAAGGTTTTTTTCCAGGACAGGTCTCTGTCTCCTTCTGTCTCCCTTCACCTATAGCTGGAGAGAAATAAGTGCAAATACCCAGACACACCACACACACAGCAGCATATTTTCATACCTGTCTAGGAATCCCCAGTCTTGTGTGTGTGAATCACACTAAAGGGATTACTAGATGGTGGATGATTCCCACATTCCTCCATGTTTTTCTACACACACTACACCACCACACTCTAGTGTGCAGTAATTACAGAGGGCATGGATGACTGCAGCGTGAATGTGTCTGATCTGCTGTTGAGTCTGGAGATTTTATTTGTCTTCAAATTGCAGAAAAAAAAATATCACCCACAACTTAATGTGACACATGTGTACGTCAACATGTTTGAAAAACTCCCAATCATGGAGTATTTGTTGGATCTTGAGAACAGAACTGAGGAAAAATAGTTTCTATTTCCACACAAACAATATATTTCAAGTGTGATGAGAAGATAAAGACAAAAAAGAGGAATAAGGTGAAAGTTGTATAAAATCTTATGTCTTGTTTTAGTCGATTAGATTTTACGGCAGCAGCTACAACATGGACACAAATAATAATGATGTAATATCTTTAGCAGAGCGACTTAATTCTTACTGAAACTCTTGCTTTCAAGTTGGATCCCAAGATAAGTCGTTGCAATGTGGATGACGCTTCAGAAACGAAGCCAAAACACCCCCGACACCAACGCTGCCATCTTTGCATTTGGAGCATCGTCCATCTTTATACACAGTCTATCGCTTCAAGGGATAAACAACAGATAAGTGAAGAAGTCCCGGGCTGAAAAACAGGATGTTAAAACTGCTGCAGCTCTTTTTAAATCAAGGTCTCAAACCAACTCTTAAACTCCATGATAATAAACGACCATTAGAACCAGTGCAGGCCTGGTGTGGGCTGTTGTGGAGGCTTCAAAATAAGCAGCACTAAATAACCCCCCTCTCTAACGCCCCTGTGATTACAAACGTTCACCCTCCAGTCTGCAGCAGATATGAGCAGCAGATTACTAGATAGTTCTGCCTCTGTCCTTGGTTAACTCTCCACCTACAGGAGACCAAGGGTCGGGCCAATGCTGCAATGGAGATAATTGGAGTTTGAAGAATAAATATAGGTTCTTGAATTGAGACATGAAAAAGAAAAAAAAGAATGAATGAAAGAAACAGAATTCTAAGATTAGGGGTTTTCAGCCACGTTGGCAGCTCTGAGAGGTTTTACCAGCGCAGCAGAGCTTCGAGCTAAACACTGACGACAGCATTTGTTTTTATTTGGTCATAAAACCAGAAGTATTGGTTGAGGTACAATTTTGACCTGATGGTGGCGCTAAATGAAAAGTCACGTGATCACCGAGTTACTGCAAAATCCTCCTCAGGGGATCATGAATGTGTGTAGAAACCTTCATGATAATTGATCTCAAAGTTTTTAATGTGTTTTATCCGATGAGCTGACGTTGAATGAGAAAACTCAGGGATCAGCTTCTTTTAACAGGAGCCTTTTTTTTTTACGGATCATCTTTTCAAATTCATCTGCTAGTTGTCGATTTTGAAAACTCGGAGATCATCCTCTCAGGACAATGAATCTGAAGATCTGTATAAAGCTCCTTTAAAAGAATTTTATAGTCATACTGACATTTTGTCGCTGGACGGAAGAGCCTGCCGCTTCAAATGTCAAAATGGGAACTTTGAAATGTGTGAATCTCATTCTGTGAATCTTCTTCTCTCTTGAAGCTTCTATAATATTCTGCTGATCCATGTTTCCCACATATTTATGTTCAGCCGTTTGGAGCCAGTCCACCTGATCGCTAAAAACCAATAAAGTCAATGTCAAGAGGAAAACCCTGAGGAATCACTGGAGTCGTTTGGATTTGGACCAAAGTGGTGCACCGACCAAACCACTCTGTCATAAAACACTTTGTATTCACAGCTCTCATTCTGTCGTGCTGTTTGCAGCAGGTCTGTACAGTTCTCCAGAATATGTCTTGATTTATTGCTCCTCCCGTGGAGCCAGCAGTCTGTTGCAGTTTATATCTCGGTTTGAAAGGCATGTAGCTGACACTACAGTGTGTCTGCAGAGCCAGAATAATACACTTCAATTAAAGACATTTCCACCGCAGTATAAACATGTTGTGAGTTTTTTTAATGTTATAATTGTGGAGTTTCTTTTCTCTTGTTGTGTTTGCCTTCCATTCACCAGAGCCAGTTTGTTTGTTGACTCTATGTGATTTTAGTTTATAACCTAAATATATATATATGTGTCTTGTTCTCTGGACTTCAGGTTCTGCTGCTGTGCCTCCTGGTGTTAATCCTGGCTTTGGCCCTTTGTCTGAGATACCCCGATGAAGAGAGAGGTGAGCGTTGTTGTCTCTTTACTCACTAATTCAGTGTTTTCTATCGAAGAGTCCCAGCGCAGGAATCAGGACACGGAAAGGTAACGAAGTGAGACTCGACCTTTGTTACGTGTCCTCTCCTTTGGATTCCTGTCTCCTCTCTTGTGTTAAAGTACGGCTAAAGTTTCCCTGCGGAGTATTTTTGTAAACATTCTTTTCGACTTCCTTGGGAGATGCTGCCTTAGGACTGTGTATCATGTCAACAGTTTGCTCTCGTGTCCTTGTTGACGTGCTCTAAATACTCAGTGACCCACTCCTCAGAACACGGCTCCACTGCTCCACTGCTCCACTAGTGGTGGAAAACTATACTTCCAGCTTGTCTGCAGTAGATCTGTGAATGGAGCTCGGACGGTTGTTCCCAGATCTCTTCTTAAAACGTTTTTTTTATGGCAAAGCATCAACGAATGTTTGACATATGTGTTCTGACTGTCTCTCTTGTTTTGATTGCTGTTCTTTTAATTTAACTGCTATTTAAATCATGTTCGTTGTTATTGTTATTTCTGATTTTTGGTGCCTTCCTCAATAGAGATGAAGGAAAGAAGGAAAACTGCAGCCAACCTTCAAATACTCAATAACTAAGTTCTCACTGCTATTTTTCTACACAAACAACTATATGCTATTGAGCTAACTTTAAAAATAAATATGTATAAACACAAAAACAGGCGCTTTAAGTTCAAAAACCTGTTACAGGAAAACAAACCCCGGTTCTGCCTACACACACACACACACACACAGTACACAATATCATATTTCATTTTGTTTCACTGTGACACAACAGTCCACACAAGGATTTCAAAATAACTGCTCATCCTTTCCCTCGTGTAAATATCAGTGATACCGCATTTGATTTATTGTTTTTTATGAGGTTTGGTTTTCAACTCACTGTTGACAGAGAATGAAGATACCTCGGCTGCAGCGGCGAGACGGACAGAAATAACCACCTCCGATTAGGGTTAGGGTTCAGGGGAGGCTCGTGAAAATGCATACTTTACATTTTCGGTGGGTCAAGGTACAAACAAGTCCACAGGTTGCCACTGTGAGGCTACAAACCTGCTGTTTGGGCAACTGGAAAATCTATCTACGTGCGGCCTGTTGACGTCTTTCAGAAACTCTTAACGTGGGAGTATGCAGAGCAGCAGAGAAGGAGTTAAAGAGAAGAAGGGGTCAATGTGAGAGTGAATATGATTTGTTCACATGTTTCTCTGAGGGTGGTGCTTTTTTTTCTTGCTGTTCCAAAATACGTCATGAGCACAGATTTTAAGTGAGGCAGGAATGTTCACCCCGGGTTGGCGTGATCTCTGCAGCTATAGATTCCCTCTGGTTAGATGTGGGCAGTGGCATCTCAGTGTGCTCTTTGTTGCAAACCGCGGTGCCATAACACCCCTCCAGGGCAGCCGTGGTGAGTGTGGGCAGCTGTCCCCCGCCTGGGTGGGGCCCTCTCTCTCTGCTGCTGCGGCATTTCCCCCCTTTAAGTTATATTTCCTTGCAGGCTGACATGAAAGCCGTATGGGAAGAAGACATTTTGAGCTCACCCAAGCTCGTCGTTTATCACATCTACTGAGCTTTGGAACTTCCCCATCTTTCATAATCTTTCTCTGGAAGGTCTTTGGAGGCAGAATAAAGAAATAAAAATAACCCAGGAGACCTCGACCTCTCCCTGGAGTCTGACAGCGAGTGGTGTAAAATGCTGAGAGCGGGTTTTCCTGTGGATTACAGACCACAGCGACTTGTCTCCTGAGACGGAGCATCCCTCTGCTCGGGCCAAACCGCACCGCTGGCCTCGAGAGGCGGTGAGGAGGGGCTTTCTCAGCAACATGCTAAGACTCCCTCATGTGTCCAGTCAGCAGCAGACTTGACAGATGTGCTGGGGAGGAAGCTGCTGGACGGTGGAAGGCCCAGAGCTCCTCTGTTGAAGTCACCTTGTCTGTGGGAAAGTCCTTTTTGTAAAAGACACAGTTGGTTCAAAATGGTCCAGGAGCTGCGTCACAGCTTCCAATAGAGGATACATTCGATTTATTATAGTCACAGTGAACACCAGAGAGTAGTAATGCACATGGTGACTTTCAGTCGAAAGGCTTCAGCAGATACTGCAGAACAGGTTTTTGTGTCCTTTAGCTAATTTTAGTCTTTTTGATTTTGCATTTTTACTGTTTTAGGTGAATCTCACCTCATCTCACTTCAATCACCATCAGATAGTCAAATTATTGTGGCAACATATTTGTTTGTTTTGGCCCAATATTCTTCTATTTCACCGGCCTGAAAGAGAACTCTGCACACAGGTTCCTGCTGCCAGTGTTGGCTGACAGCTGCCGAGATTATCTGTGTGTTCGACAAAACTGCTGAAGCTTGTGAACAAATTGTAGAATTTAGCTTAAATAACATTATATATATATATGTGTCCCTCAGGAGTTGGTGGAGATGAAAACGAAGCTAAGACAGTCATCATAACAGACAGTATTTATCAGTATTGCTGTTACAGCTCATTGAATTCCCTGTTTGGCCCAAAAAAATGTGAACATGTTGAAGACTGTTTTACTGTCTGATTTATTACACACACACACAAACACATACACATGCATGAGTGTGAGGCGGCGGTGTCTCCCTGTTTAAAGTACATGATACATATAAATGTGGTGGTCAGGTTAAACAATCACACCACTTTTCGAAAACCAATATTTTTCTCCCTGTTTTGTTTCCATGAGAACAAAGTCCAGCTGTTCTCTGTTCTCATGTTGTCCAGCACAAAACCTGATGTTAAAAAAAATCACGGCTGAGTGTTTTCTGTTTATTCATCGAGGGTTTTTTTGTCCGAGCCTTATCTCGTGACACGTTCATGTGGTTCACAGATCTGTTGTGCTCACGGAAACGCCGCTAACATTCTTCCTCTGTCCGTCTTCAGCCAACTCATGAGTATGCGGATACGTTCACATCTTGCCTCAAGCCACTCAAATATTTCATCAATCCCATTTAGTCCAATATCAAACACCCAGATGTGGAGATTTGATGTTGTAGAAGTTGTCACGCATTTTAAACCTGAAAGAGTGTTACAAATGTTTGAGGGCCTGTGACCTTTGACCTTTGACCTTTTTTAGTGGATATACCTACTTAAACTAATTTGTAGACTTTATAAAGACGGACAACGCATCTCTAATTCCTCTCATCGTACAAATGAAGACTATTCCTGATATAGGAGCTGCCTTCTTGCACTTTTGAGGTTTTTGCCGATGGGTCCAAATGTTTTTATAGCATCAGATGAGACTTCTTTCATGTTTCATTACAAGTGACTGCCTAACTCAATGTTTAGTTAACATCTACAACTAGGCTGAGTCATTTAGATGTTTCTATTCTTACGTAGTTGTGTTTTTGTTGGCATCAGCACTGTGCAGAGAAACACAATATTCATCCTAAAAGCCACTGACAACACTTCTCTTCTCCTGCAGACGGGGAATTCTGGCTGCAGACGTTCTCTGACGAAATTCCACAGCTACAGTGTCCACCTGGGTAACACAATACTCTTGTTTAAAACTTGTAATCTGGAATCTGATGTGGTTTTCCAAAGGAAAATACCTCAATTCTCAGCAGGCCTTGTTTGGATCCCACCAGTTCCCATAGTCCTTTGTGTGTGATATCCTGTTTTTCTACTCAAAATGAAATTATTCATCCCACGGTTATCCTGAAATGAGCCTTCGTTACAATTGTGGAAAATAAACTGTGACAACACAGAACAAATAGTGAGAAGTGCTTAAATAACACATGACACTAATTTTTTTGTTTTTACAATGTTTAGTGGAAAAAAGTAAGCGTCACTATGGAAACTGAGCTAATGGCTGTGAGTAATCAGACATGTTGGTGAGTGTGGTCTCGTGTGTGTGTTTCTGCTTTCGGGAAGGGAGGAACCCAAACACACACATTAGACTATGGAAAAGAAAACCTGTGGCTCCAGATGAAGCTATTCTTAAAAAGTCTCTCATTCTCTTGGACGTATTGATGCAGTTTTGATGAATACAATTAATGCATTTGTTTATGGATTCATTATTTAGTTTCTTTCTTTAAATTAACTCCTGTTTTTATAATCCAACTAAAGGAATGCTTTATATGACACTTGTTCTCCTTATTCCTCTTGGGAGCGTTAAAGCTTCACCAATTAGTATTTCTATTGAAAATGAGCAACTATCTGGTAAACATCAGCATTTAACTGCTAGAGTCTGAAATTATTCTCAGAAAGTTGTATGAAATGAATTCTAACATTTTTCTGTGTTTGCTGAACAAATAAAACCTTTTTACTAGAAATATGATCATATAAAATGTTGTTTTGTGAACATAATACATGTTGTGTCCAGGTTTAATTCAAAACAACATGTAGAACTGCTCAGTGCCTCAGTATTAAAGAAGAAATAAAGTATGAGTTGAATGTGATGGAGCCCATAATTATGGAGGCAGTGACAGTCTGCCCTCGAGCACAGAATTAAAAAGGTGCAGCTGCATCTTTCCCAGGAAATAAAAAATAAAGATTTTTGGAAAACCTACTGTTTATAAAGTCACATCCAAAGTTCTCCAGTGAGAAATAAAACTGATGTTACAATTGTGTTACCTGAAAAGGAAGTGAAACATGATTCGTACTCCCTGTGACCTGCAATCTGCTGATGGTCGGAGGAGTCTCAGATTCATCATCAGTCACACTTCTCTTCTTCTAGTGTGCGTCAGTGTCAGTGTCTGTGTGAGCGTGTGTGTGTGTGTGTGAGTGTGTGTCTGTCTGTGTGTCTGTGTGTGTGTGTGTGTGTGTGTGTGTGTGTGTGTGTGGTCTCTGCTCTTCACCTCTCAGTCACAGAGCTGCTTTGTATTCCCTCACACACAGATCTACTGTACAGAACTACCTCCTCGCTGCCAGAGATTCTCGTGTGTCCCGCTCAGTGATTCTCATTCATAACCCCCCCCCCACATGTCTCCTCCATTAAAAGCACTTTAAACTCCCCTCTCTCTCTCTCTCTTGTCCTCCCTCACAGCTTCTCCAGGTCTCCTCTCATCCTCTTGTCCTTGGACGGTTTCCGAGCCGAGTATCTGAAAGATCACGGCAGCCACCTCCCCATTATCAGCAAGTTACGTAAGTCGCAGACAGCGTTGACTCCACAGCTCTGGTTTACCAGGCGTCCCGGTTTGACTGAATCTTATTGTGTTGCAGGAAAAATTGGAACCACAACACCGTACATGAGGCCCGTTTATCCCACTAAGACTTTTCCAAACCACTACAGCATTGTGACTGTAAGTTACTCTTCTTTCTTCTGAGGTTTCACACTAATTGCAAACAAATGGACAAACTGTTAAACTTGTTTTGTCAGTGGTGAAGGAACAAAACTCATTGTAGAGGAACCACAACAGTGATGTAAAGTATTCCATCAATTCAACTACGAGTGTTTTCAACAATATAAAGTAAAAAGTTTTACTTCTGCAGACACATGGACCCTGTGAACGATATACTACATTATATAGAGTATAGGTACTATTACAACATTTCTGTTAATATTTTTAGACATAGATGATAAGTTCATGATTTAAATTTAGTGGGTTGATATTTATGATCAGGTTTTATCCATATTTTCCAATTTCTCGTAGTGAAGAGTAAAATATAAATTATGCTGGTTTTCAGTTCCACTGTTTAGGGCCATGTTTAAATTCGAAGGCATCATTTAGGTTTTATATTTGTACCATAAGAATCATATGTTTTCCGAGCTTGGCTGAGGTGGTTGCTCCACTGAGTGTCACTGATTTTGCAGCTGAATGAGTTGGTTTTAAGGATTATATTCAGTTCAGTAGATTTTCCCTGTGGTCGCTGACTTGGGGGGCGGATTACAAGATTAATCTGAGTGGTCATGAGACGATTAGCGGGAGAAGAAAGAGAGAAAAAACAAGGACCGGACATTGACATTGATATTTTGCATGTGAAATTTTGGATTATTTTAGCTGTTGGACATTTATTTAAATGAAGCCACCTGAAAAGTTGAGAGGGACAAACTTTTTGTAAAGCTGCTAAATATTCAAAGACATCTGAAATGAGTCTAACCCAGTTTTCAACCTCGGGCTTGGAGGCTTCGGGTAGTAACTAATTTCATTGGAACTAATTTGTAATTCTAATAGTATCTTTTTCTTTTTTGGTCTAACCTTGAAAGTGATAGTTCAAAAAACATTGTTAAATACCTCAAATGGTACTTGAATAAATGCACTTTTTACTTTCCACCACTGCTGTTAGTAGCCTACAGTTTATAGGTGGTGGCTTTTCTTCACGACGGCACAGAAAGCTGCTGTCGAGGCCTAATGGCTCACATGTGCTCGTGAAGTGAACCACAGCAAAACTAAAGGGGTTAGAGAGTGGAGTTCACCTCTGTTGGTGGAGAACGGAGCCTGCAATTAAAATAAACTGCTGCGGCTCCCAGTGATATTTAGTTTGAGCGGATTGGAGAGGAGGAGGTAATCACAGTATCAAAGCAGCTCACCCTGACTGTGTGTTTGTTTTACGTCTTGACTCCTGCAGGGTCTTTATCCCGAGTCTCACGGGATCGTGGACAACAAGATGTACGATGTGACCCACGACGCTCTCTTCAGCCTGAAAAGTAAAGAGAAATTCAACCCTAAGTGGTACCAAGGGGAGCCGGTACGTGAATCTGTGTGAATAAGTAAAAAAAAACTTCGTAATGAAATATCAGGCTGTAATTTGTCGGCACGAGACACTTGTTTTGTTTTTCGGTGATCGAGTTTCATAACTAAGAATCATCTCTCCCGGTAATGAGCTTCTCGATATAATTACGGACGGTGCGGTGTTGAGTGACAGCCTGTGAGGGCTGCGAGTCGTGCTTCTTTAGATGCTTCGTGGTTTCCATTTAAACGGGAGGCCTCTTAAATCTCATTCCTCCACAGCGTGACAGGCCTCTCCTCTTGAAAATGCACCATGCACTCGTCTAAAACGTGTTTCCAGGAGGAAGGAGAAATAAATGATTCCAGCTGAGTGATTTTATTCTGCAGAAATCCATTCTTTCATAATAACACTTGATCCAATACAACTAAGTGCATCTGCCACAATGTGCATTTAAACCTGCTGCATGAATAAGTCGCGTCTGATCAGTCGACTAGTTATTATTTAATAATAAAATTATACAGTTAGATTTCCATTAGACCTGCCCGGGCTGTGAGGGATAATATTTACCTAATAGACTAAACACTTCAACTGTGATGAATGAATGAGTTCAGTTTATGTCTCTGAATTAATCATGAGACTATTTATTATTTTCTTTTCTTTCTCCTCTCCTTTCCTTGCTGTTCATTTCCTTTGTTTTCCTTTCCATCCATTCCCTTTGCTCTTCTTCCTTCTCCTCTCCTCTTCCTCTCCATCCCCTCTCCTCTTCCTTCTCCTCTTCCTCTCCAAAGGTCTGGATCACTGCCATGAATCACAAACTGAAAACAGGAACTTTCTTCTGGCCGGGCTCAGACGTTTCAATCAACGGCACTTTCCCAAATTTCTACAACAAATATGACATGTAAGAGCGATGCTGTTCTGTTCCATACGTTTAAATGAAGAAGAAATGTAATGGCGTGGTATTCATTTGTTTATTAATCACATGGTTCGGTGCACAGGACCATTTCGTTTGAGGACAGAGTGAGGACGCTGTTTGATTGGCTCAGTTTACCTGAGGGACAAAGGTAAAACATGATTTTTATTTTCATTCACAAAGGGTCACCGCTGGAAAAGCACTGTTCACTGCACTGAACTGTTGAATCCTTGTTTGATTTTAGACCCGACTTCTACACTTTGTACCTGGAAGAACCTGACGCATCAGGACATGCTCATGGGCCAGGAAGCAAAGAGGTCAGTCAGTAAACCTGCAACTTTAAGCTGATTGTTCATTATCTAACGAACAGCAGCCCAGAAAGAACAGAGTCAGAGTCTGAAGGAAACTCAATGGATTAGTTCCGGACCTTTGACATTGTAGTTTGACAAAAGAAGCTCAGCTGAGGATTTTCTTATTCTAGTCCTTTTTATCTAATGTTTTTATGCAGTGAAGTCATCAAACTGCTTGTTTTGTCCCTTAAGGCAAAGACCAGAAGCAAATCTTCACATCTGAGAAGCAGCTTCTGGATCATTTTTAGCTTTTTAGCTGGTTAAAATCAAGAAAAATAACAAACCAATTAACCTTTCTCTTGATCAGCTAATCAATTAGTGGAATACTATTTCCAGCTCTGAATATCTTATTAACAATTTAAAGACACATCTATCTTACTGAATCATTTTTTATCTCACATTGAACCATTTTTTCATGTAGTGTCTACAAATTATAAACCAAACCCCATTCATAAAAGTCTGTATTATCAGCAGTGCTGCCAGATCAGAGTATTTCTTTGCTGGAACGTGATGTTCTTACATGTTGGACGAACCAGACGTCTGAACACTGCTCTGCTGCCACAGTGACACATTAACTCTGTCGTGCTGTTCAGGTCCTTTTGGCCTTGGAGCGTGTGGACAGGATATTGGCAATGCTGATGGACGGCCTGACGGAGAGAAGCCTGCACCACTGTGTCAACCTGATGGTCGTATCTGACCACGGTGAGATTAATCACTCCTCCACACAGATATCATGCATCCGTAGAGAGGACCCTCTCCTGGTGTAGATATAAAGTATTTCAATATAAAGGGTAAAGAAAACAGCAATAGATCTCTGTCACCACTTGAACCGTTTCACTCTTTCAAACAATCCTCCTCAGTCTGCGGTTTCACAGTAGTAAGGCATCGTATTGAGGCTTACTGGGGGGGGGGGGGCTTTAGAGGTTTACTGTCATCTTCAAATGTTTGACTTGGTTGAGTCACTGCACCTGTTGCAGGGGAAACTTCTGCGCCAGAGAGCAACGTGCTGAAAGATGTTTGTTATCCGGGGGTAAACTGTTCTCAGTGGTGTGTTAGGAGGAGTTTCTGTGAGCAAGCATTTGGAGACCATATGTTTCAGCTTGTAATTTCCTGTGATAAAGATAGAGGACAGAGTGGGAGGAGCTGGTTTCTCCTCATCAAAGACGTGATTTCCAGGAGAAAATGTTGCTTTAGATGAACTGTGGTTGTTATTGTTCTGAATGAAGGAAGGATTCATCAGGGTTCACGTTAAAAACCCAAAGAAAATGCTGACGAATG
Source organism: Paralichthys olivaceus (assembly GCF_024713975.1). Classification (NCBI taxonomy): domain Eukaryota; kingdom Metazoa; phylum Chordata; class Actinopteri; order Pleuronectiformes; family Paralichthyidae; genus Paralichthys; species Paralichthys olivaceus. The sequence goes on from NC_091111.1 coordinate 14,803,204, forward strand.
TTAAACTAAGTTTAAATGCACTCAGTCTATTGTGGGCTGCAGAAAAGACAAAATAATTGCTCACATCTCCACATTTCTGAGAAGAGAAACCTCAGCATGAAAAATCGTGAAAGCATAATCATGGATTTTAAAAAGGTTGCTAAAAGTGAACTGATGCCACATTCTGAATTAGAATGGCTTTGAGTAGAGGGGGTACCTCCGCCAATTCAATCACACCCAGTTTCACACACTCATGGATATCAGTCCCCAAAATTCCCAGGATTTTTTTATTATTCTCTGAGAAATAAAAGCAAGTGTTGGAGAAAAAAAACAATCTTAAATCTCACAATGTTACAGACGGTGAAAAGAAATCCCTGATCTGGATCCACAACTAAATCTACTGAGTCTTTCTTACAAACAAACAACCAACTTAGAAATAGACAGAGATGAAAACATAACCTCAGCGGCCTATTATTCCCCTTGTAACTGTTTTTAATGCCTTTTTAAATTGTCTTATGTTGCTTTTACAGTTCGCCCTGACGCCTTTCATATTTTATGTATCGCCTTGTTGTTGAAATGTGCCACACAGATAAACTTGCCTCATGAAACCGCGTTTACATTCACTAGATCCAGATATATCTGTTATCTGTCCAGTAGCTTTTGCGTCATCCTGCTAAAGAACAGATCAATTCATATGTTTTTGTTTTCAAACAGGAATGGAGGAGGCGTCCTGCGAAAAGGCAGCATTTGTATCAACCTACCAGGAAAACACTGACAGCTTCAGGGTCATCCAAGGCCCGGCTGCTCGTATCAGACCCACTCGCCTCCCCGACGATTACTTTTCCTGTGAGTTCTTGAGGATGACATGTTTCCCAGCTTTGCAGCATCACTCAGTGTCAGCTTGTTTATATGCAGCGTGGCTAACCTTGGCCTGTGTCTCTTTCCCCAGTCGACTATGAGGGCCTGGTGAAGAACCTGTCGGTATGTGAAGTATTCCGAATGTCACCCATGTATTGATAGGGAGAATGAAGAATTATCTGCCTGCTTAGCTTCACGTCAAACAAAGCCCGTCCTGGTCGCACAGCGTGTTGATGCTCCTGCTCTGTGTGTGATCTGAAGTGCAGGGCCCCTGACCAGCCGATGAGGCCGTACCTCAAAGAAAACCTCCCGAAAAGGATGCACTTCGCCAACAACAAGCGCATCGAGAGGGGACATCTGTATATGAAGGAGGGCTGGCAGGCAGCTCTGTGAGTCACAGACCAGTTTACTCTCTTTACACAGTGACTCTGCTTTATCACAACATTGGGTTTCTGTAGCTTTTCCATTATTTCTACTGGTGTTGATAATATCTGTCACCAAATAAAGATAAGATAAGATAGAAAGTTGTTGTAGCAGCAGATGAGGCAGACTAGAGCATAAAAAAAAGAATTTGTATATAATATGCACCCTTATCAACACAAATGTGAATTTGTTCTGGCACAGGATGTGAATTTGTGTTTTAGTATCGAGAGATATTAAATAAATATATAAACATATATGCATATATAGACCGTTATAAGTATATAGGCAGTTATGGTGTACAAAATGGATATGATAAAAACCAGAGCTGTTACAGTAATTGGTCAGGATTGGAAAGTCTTGAATGAATATATTTTAAAGCATCTGATTTTCTAAAAAGTTTCTGCAGTAAAATCAGTCAATACAAAATAAATAACTTTATACAGAGTTAAAGTGACCGACCCTTATACTGAGATTATATACCATGGAACGTTTCCTTCAGAATAAGATGGAAACACATAACTATCATAATGTTTTATTGACTCTACATCTTTATGTCTCTTTGTTTGATTTATTTTTCCTCCTCAGTAACAATAAGGAAATCAAGTACTGCAGCGGAGGATTCCACGGCTCCGATAATCTCTTCACCAACATGCAGGTCAGAGGGAGGAAGGACGTGTGTGTTTGTCAGCTGTGCTAAAAAATGTTTCACCGTTCCCTGTTTGGGTTTGGAAAAAAACGTGTGATAAATCATCGACCCATGGAGTGAACTATATTTAGGTGTTTCAGATAAATCATCAACAGGCAGGTCAGAGGGAGGAAGGATGCACATGTTGTACTTAATTAACGTTTTTCACAATATCCTAAAAGACGACCCATTGAATGTATATATTTATAGTCTGACAGCTCAATAGACGTTCTCTTAGACTTAAAACAATACAAACTACTCGACTGGTGCTTACCTCACTACTGAGACATAAACATGACCCTTCCTGCAGCTGATCGGACAAGTTATAAAACACAACACAGGTGACAAACACGTGCACTTCTAAAATCTTGCTGCATATGGGAGGAAATGAATATCTGATTACTCACTAATACATAACTTCTTTAAATCAGTAATTACAGTTTTAAAAACCTTTATAAAGAAAGTAGTTGCTCCCAGGCTATGGCTGAGAAACAGTTCTCAGGAACTGATGATTTTATCTATTAGTACTTCCTGTCATTTGCTGATTGACCGGAGCCAATTAACTTAAATAAACCATGAAACAGACGCAGATTTAGATGTTGAAGTTTCTCAGTCCCATCTTTTCAGGTGTAGGCAAAGTCTACTTTTCCACAGAGCCCCTTGAATATTTTTCTATCTTGCATGTAAGATAATTTTCTCGTGGTAACAAGAAATATATCCTGTCTTAACAAAATAATAACTTCTGTGCACAAGATAAAATCATGTGTGCAAAAGATAATAACGTACCCATGAGGCGCTGATCTTGTTCTTGCTTTTTATCTAATGTGCACATGTTATTACCTTGTGCTCACAAGAAAAAGAAGTATCGTCTTTCTATCTTTAATCTGCATCATATAATTTGATCGGTCAGTCATGCTGCTAAATTTAGCGATTAATTTTTGAGTCCAAGTGAAATATGTCTTTATATTTGCTGTATAATTTCTGCACATGAAACCACAGGAGAAAATATGAGAAACACAAATACTGTGTATTTCTAAAACTCAGTAATTACACGTGTTGCTCTCCACCTACACGTTCTCACTTTTGGCTTCATTTTCATTTGTCAACATGTTTCTCTGTGCCACCTTCACACCAGTCGTCACAAACGCGTCTCTGTACGTTTGTGGATGTGGTTGTCGTCACATTTTTTGACTTGGTGTAATTATAGTCTGCTGGCATCTATAAAAAAATGGCTCTGAGTTTGGAAAAGTCAGCGTGAAGGCAACGTGTTCTTGAAATAGAGCGTTTACTCACCTCCAAATATCTCACCACCCAAACAACACGTGTCCTCGAATTTTAATCTGCAACTCACAAGGTCACGTGAGGTCATTTTACTGCCGTAGCTCGTTTCAAATATTTACACACGGACTCATCGTGGCTCTGACTGTTTGACGTCTTGTTAGTCACAGACAGAGTTTTCAGTTTACTGTACTCAGTTAAACGAATGTAAGTCAGTATGTTAAAATCTGCTTCTGATGTCTTTCCAGGCGATCTTCATCGGCTATGGTCCAGGATTCAAAAGCAACACCGTTGTGCCACCTTTTGAAAACATCGAATTATATAACCTCATGTGTGGTAAGTTGCTTTGTTGCAGAAACCAACAGTTTAATGCGCAATGTTCTCGTTTGCTGAAACTGTTTTTGGTGTTTTTTGGCAGCATATACTGTATTTAAAAAGAGGTCAAGTCCACGACTGGTACACAAACCTGTGTATTTATACAACCAACATGTTTGACCACCCAAAGCTCATCGTCAGATAATGTTCACTCCCATATAATTTGCAGATTTCAGATATTATGGTGAAATAGTGTAAAATCACATGACGTGGATGCAAACAGATTCACACACGCGCACACGCACACACGCTGAGCCGGGCTGACCCTGAAACATCTGTGTGTGCAGTGGACTGTTGCTAATGATTTAATGACAGGACAAACACGAGGAGGAAATGAGTGAGGGCTGAATTCAGTGACCTAAAAAGACCCTAAAAGATTTTAAGAGACTTGATACAAAGGCAGCCAGCGGAGCCTTTTCTTTATCGTCTTGTTCCTTGAACAGTTTAAAATCGTTTTCACCATCATCACCTTTTTTTTTTTTACTTATTTAGTTTTGAATTGTCCCTCTACTGCTTTCATGTGATCAACATTGCCTCCTGCCGATTTATTTCTCTCTCTTGTATTTGCCTTTTGCTTTCAAAGCACTTTGTAAACTCTGTGCTTTATAAATTATGTTTATTATAGTGTTTGAGTGATACCTCATATTACTGCTTAATGTGATGTAAACAGAAATCTAAAATAATCTTTTCCTGTTTACATTAATCAATCATAATGTATCCACTCTTTTTGTCTCTGTTTGTTCGTCCAGATCTTCTCGGTATTCGTCCCGCTCCAAACAACGGGACTCACGGTAGCCTGAACCACCTCCTGAGACACCCACTGCACCTTCCAGTTCACCCAGCGCAGCTCTCCCATGATTCCCCCTGCGTGGCCAGTGACCCCGTCCCCACTGACGACCTGCAGTGCACGTGCACATCCCAGACCAAGGCAGAGGTACGTGCTAACAAGACACTGAGGCTGGGCGTGAAAACATAGGCCGAGGGATGAAAATGCTAGTTTCAGTCAGTGGAGACCAAAGACTGAATCCAGTCTGTGTAGAGAAGACGTAACCAGCTCTTGAGGTGTGGGGCTGTCTGGCAGCTGGTGGTGCAGAACAAATGGATTTCATTAAATATCAGGAAATTCTGCAGCCAGTTAAGAATGTGAAACTGGTCAGAGGACGGACAAGCAGACCTGCAAATCCACCATGAACCACTTCACAGGAACACGTTTGGAACGGATCTTGAACATTATTAAAAATCTGAGGTTGGATTATGTCGTGTGTGTGAGTATAACAAGAAGTGTGTGTTTCTTTTTAGGAGACGGATATGAACAGGCATCTCATCACAACTAATTCCAGTGAGAAACATTTTATCTCTCTCTGTTTGACTTTGCATTCGCACTATGTTTTATGTTGGTTTTTCTTTTTCAAATGAAAATACTTCAGGTTTCTCCATTTTGACTGCAGGTGCTAACGTCATGCTGCGTCACCTCCACCATCCTTTCGGGACGCCCAAGGTCGTCCAGCCAGACGCCGACTTTTGCCTCCTGCACCACTCCGACTACCTCAGCGGATACAGCAGGGACCGCCTCATGCCCCTCTGGGTGTCGTACACCCTCCAGCCTCTGGTGAGTCCGCTGCTTGGAGTTTTTAAACGTGGCCTGAGAAGATGAGTTGTCTCAACCAGCTATATTTCTTCTCTGGTTTGGGTTTGGCAGCAGATCGGACGAGGTTTGCTCCGCTCTCGGCAGCTGTTACTTTTCTTCTGGCCTCATTTTGGCTCAAACTGCTCTTGTCTTGTGTCATTACGCGGTTAAACGTTAGTGTAAATCATGACCTCAGGCGGAGGAACACGATCCCAGGAGAGTTGACGATGTTTTACTTTACTGTCTGAATGATGGAGCAAGTGAGGATGAAGACCTGCTCTCTCTCTCTCTCTCTCTCGAGCTTTGTTTAGAATACTGTACACGCTGCATATGGCTTCTACTGTATATTTTCTAATCTGTGTCGTGGTATAAATTACAGTATCATGCTCAACCCACTCGTACACACACAGAGAACTTCAATTTCACACTTTGTCAAATTCAACAGCTCCGTATAAAGTTCGCTTCAAGCTACTTTGCTCTGTACAAAATCAATTAATCATTGAACAGCGTGAGGCTGTGCAGCTCATCTGCCTTCAGAGCAACTGCTATTCTCGTGCATAAAGGATGTGTTGAAGTTTTATTTATTAAAGGCGTCCAGGCCGACGTCTTCTTCTAAAGCTTCTGTAAGTTGATGCGTTTTCTCATTCAGCTCCTCTGTCCTCTGCCTTTCAGAATAAAATGAGCAGGTCCTACTTTTACAAACTGAAACCTTCGCGGCTTTTTATCTATAACTACATTTTTAATGTTTGCATTAAAAAAAAAGAAGCAACTCCCATAAAGGCAGCGCTCATACTTGCATCATGGGTGAGCTGGCCAATCAGAGCAGACTGGGGGGCCTTAAAGAGACAGGAGCTAAAACCAAGTGTTTCAGACAGAGGCTGAAAAGAGGAGCTGCAGCAAAGGACAATATGAGGATAGTGATGTGTTATTTTGAACATTAGAGCGTTTAAACCTTTTCAAGTGATAACCCAGATTAAATGTTTATGTTTTCTCTCTGCTGGACGCTGTATTATCTGTAAAACACACATTTCCCTGTGAGTAGTACCGAACTACATTATCCCAGCACCCACATACACATGGCAAAGCAAAATCAAGCCAAGTGATCTCACACGACACCCAGAGCGCTGGCCTGAATCCCGCTCCTCACTGTCCGCCACTGACCGATCCTCTCTCTCAGACCACAGTGCGACCCCTGAGCCCGGAGGTGGAGGCTTGTGTCCGTGCTGACGTGCGAATCCCACCGGCCGCCAGCCAGCTGTGTCTCCGCTATAGAGACAACTCGGATCTGTCCTACGGTCTGCTGCATCCCCCCAGTGAGTGTGTGTGTGTAGTCACAGTTCCTTGTCCCCCGCTGGGTGTTGAATTGAAGTTGACGTGTTTCAGAGCCACATTCTCATGTAAAAATGCAACCATGCTTTGGGGCTGCCCCCCTCCTCTAATGAGACGCTGTAGATTTACTGTGCTGAAAATGAAATTCTGGTGTCAGGTAGCTCCACAAAGGGAAGTGACAGACTGATAAAGAGAAGTAAAAGCTCCCCCGCAGCTGGGAGAGAGTTGTAGACTCACCAGAATTAGACTTCACATGTGGCCGGTGATCTGTGCAGTGTAATGACGCATTAGAAGTCGATAACAGATAAATCGATTAGAATCTTTGACTCTTTAATCTCTTATGTCAATCTATGATTTCCGATTTTTTATTTCTTAGTTCCATATCATTGTAAACTGAAAATCTTTGGGTTTGACATTTGACATCATCATCACCATGGACACAGGGGGAATGTGGCGGACACTTTTTTACATTTCTAGACAAACGATCATGTCGATCATGACAATAAACAGCAGTTTGAGCTTTATCTGACCTCTTTGTGTTTGGATCATGTTACGTTTCAGTCTTTATCTGCCAAGACGGACATTTGGTATAAGGATTCGGTCTGTGTCAGGTCACAACAAAATCTTGGTGCAGATCTGAATCAGTGGGCGGATCTAGGATTTTTTATCACCTTTCTCTACCACTGGGAGATTTCCCAGGAATGAATCACTAGTTTAAGGGAACTGTTCGGTTTTGTTCTTCATTTAAAACATCCCACTCTTGATCTCTCTGCAGATCTGAGCTCCAGCGGACGTGAGTCAGACTCTCTCCTCACGAGCAACATGGCTCCGATGTTCCCTGCCTTTAAAGGTGAGTCAGACACTTGTCAGCTCCTGCACCTTAAGCTTCACATGTGTTGCGTCACTCCCTTCATTTCTGTTCTTTTGCTCATACATCCACGTTGCTCAATTCTGCCTTAATCCCACGAGGACTACATCCGTACCTGCTCTCTAAGAACAACAACACCACCTGTGACGTATGTAGAAGAGATCGAGGCAACTTGTGGTCTGCACAAGGAGCAGAGCTTCTGTTGGGACTTGTTGGATGATTGATTCATGGAGAATTCTCTTCAAAGCTCTGGTCACATTTCTGCTGCTGCCACAAACTCTATATATGGAAACTCTGTCTCACTTGAAGGAAAATCTCCTCCTCATCCTGTAGTTTGTGCCTGAAGCCAGAATTATTCTGCTAACTGATGCTGCCCCCTGGTGGCACACACACCACTTGTCAAACCTTGTGTGACCCCCCCCCCCCCCCCCCCTCATTTGGAGGGAATATTGTTGTCCTCATATTTCTAAATTTAAACCCTCATCTTCTCTCTTGCATGCAGACCACATCATCATCATCATCATCATCATTGGTTGTGGTGTATTGTTGAAGTAATAAAAAGTTTTGTGCGTGTGTTTTCTTTAACCGCAGATGTTTGGACACATTTCCACAACGTCCTGCTTCCAAAGTTTTCACAGCAGTTGAACGGACTCAACGTCATGAGTGGGCCGATATTTGATGAGGACTTTGACGGAAACGTTGACGCGTTCAAAACAATCTCGGGGTGAGTCGGCAGCGCACATATATATATATTACAAAATACATTGGACACTTTAAAGTATTTTTATACGCTAAAGTTTTTATTTCGTTTTTACTAAATATCGATTCTTGAGTTCAGTAAAATTGATGATTATAAATAATTAAGTTAATCTGCTCCACTTTATTTGTTTTTACGCTACATTAACACAACTCAAACACCTTTTTTCAAACTGTTTCTTCATTTAAAAAGTGAGTTCCCTGAATGAACATACACATTTCTGCCAAAGTTGAAATGGTTTTCGTTACTTCACTTGAGAGAATGATATCATTTTTTTCACTGTTGCTGAATACTTCCTGGTAAAAGTACAGTGTGTAGAAGTTTGTGATATCTAGTGTTGAAGTTGCATGTTGCAGCTGCACAATCCTCACCTCACCCTCTCCTTCCAAACATGAAAAACAACCTGTGGCAGCTTCAGTCGTCATAAAAACTCAAAAGGTGTTTAGTTTGTCCAGTCTGGACTAATGTGAAAAACATGGCGGCCTCCGTAGAGAGGGTCCCCTCGATGTAAATATAAAGTATTTAAATATAAAAGGTCTTTTATGGGAGAAAGAAAACTACAATTCATACAATTTTAGATGAAACGAACTAGTGAAAACATCATGAGGATTATTCTACAATAGTTCCCTTTCACCTACATCTTACACACTGGACCTTAGGGTCCAACCCGGGAATTGAAACCATATTTTCAGCAGCGGTGACACAAGCAGCAGGTAACCAGTGTGAGTCCTGACAAATTCTCCATCAGCTGAGATTTTATAAGTGTATAAAATTCTTATAAAATGTATAAATTAAACAGAGATTGAATATATAAGAGGCAGCAGGGTTTGAATCCCAGTGCTCTCTCGTCTCTCCAGGAATGAGGCTCCCATCCCGACTCATTTCTTTGTGATCCTGACGAGCTGCGGGAACTCAGCCCTCATCCCCTCTCGCTGCGAGGGCCCTCTGCAGACGCGGGCCTTCATCCTGCCCCACAGACCTGACCACACCGAGAGCTGCGCTGTGAGTAACACCACCACCACATCACCTCTGTGGAAACCTGCTGCTGACAAACCCCACAGTGGAAACAAAACAGCAAAGCTGAGAATTTATAAATCACACATTCACAGGTTTTCTTTGCTCCTCCTCAGGATGGGTCGGACTTGACGTGGGTGGAGGAGTGGCTACGTTTTCACACCGCGCGTGTCCGAGACATCGAGCTCCTGACCGGACTGAGCTTCTACCACGACAGGATATCGGTGGACGAGACGCTACAGCTCAAGACGTTTCTACATAGCGCTTAAAACCAGAGACATTGAAGTTTTAATCTCCAAAGGAAGCCATATTGGTCTGCACAACAGGCCTCAGTCCACGTGGACTCACAGTAAACCTGCTCTCAGGTGCCATCACTTACAAACGTTTCCTGTTTTCAGACCATATGAATCCCAACAATGACCATCCATCCATTTTTTATTTTCTTTTATTGTAATGTCTGATTCCAAAACTCATTCTACAGTTATTCAGTGTGGGAAAGTCAAGTTCTGTTGCTTTGTTAGGATGATTGTACAGAGAGGGTTGTGTTTTGTTATATATGAGACTCCGGAGCTTTGAACCAAAGACGCCAGCACGTCTGCCGCACTTCCTCAGATGGGATTAAAACAAAAGGGAAACGTTCATCCACGGAAGACGTATTTATACCACGGAGGATTTTATTGGTCAGGTGATTTTTTCAGAAACACCATGAAGATCTGGAGACTTTCAGGAATCCTGCCACACATCTGGAGAAGTGGCCGCAGCAGCTGGAAGAAAAACACCCAAATCTTCTCGTGATTGTTTTTGTATTTTCTTTATACTGCGACAATGTTGTTTTTAGTTTTGTACATTTTTGGTTTGGTCGGTGACATCAAGTGTTCAGTCGAGTGTGTGATAGTGTGCGTGCACATGTGCAGTTTGTGTATTTATGGACGGATTACGAGGCCCTGACGTCACCTACAGGACACACAGAATGAAACGACTTCATACAACATGGCTTGTTTGTGTCACCTGTTGTGTCTCTTTCTGAGTTTTCGTGTCATTTAAAACATTTTTATGTTAAACTTCACCAAGGACTCTCTTTCTTTTCCTTTCAGCATTTTCACAAGTTTCCCAGGGACTGTTGGTCACTCTTCTGATGTGTGCAACTCTTTTTTGAGCTTCTGTGTCACTTTGTCCTCTTTTGTCTCTGTGGTTGTTTGCATCTTTGTGGTCCTTCACTCATTCTGAGTCTCTCCTGTCTCTGTTCAGTGGTTATACATCTCTCTCTTGCTTTGCATGTCTGTGGTTGTGTCTTTAACATGTTCTGTACCTCTGTGCAGTCGTCCCAAGATTCTTTTTCATTGTGTGCAGAGCTCTCAGGTGTTGCAGCTGAACTTCAGCCGGTGGAGATGGGGAGAGATTCTCTGTGTTCAGTAATCTGTCCATGACTATGTGTTGTGTGCAAATGTGTTTTATTATTTTCGGGATCAACGCTGTCTTTGCTCGGTCGTAGATTTCCGCATCACCGCAGCTCTTTGGGAATCTGAGCCGGTAAATAATAAAGTTCGAAAGATTGCGTGTTTTCCTTTGTGTTTTTTTTATAGTTTCAGTCAAAAACTCAATTTTATATAAAAACCTTCTGTTCTGACCTTTGTGGCTTGTATTCTTTGTGTACAGCCCTTTACACCCAGGTTGTGGCTGTAGAGAAACTCTTTTCTCACACATAATTGCACATAAAGTGGAAATCTTCAGTACAACAAACCAGCAGTTGCTCTGTTGGCCTCTACTAGATTGCAACAGTGCGTGTGTGAATGTGACGAGGAAGGAAGCTCTGCCTGTTTCCTTCAGTCTATAAAATCTGCCACTTCCTCACGCTGACCAAAGCAGCCGTGCACTGAGCCCTGAGGTAAGATCTCTGCAGCTTTTCTGTCTGCGTCTCTTCACTTTGCTGTGACCTAATTCTCATCTCTCAAACCTGAGCTCACTTTGATCCTGTTGCTGCTCTATGGGCTCGATTATTATTGTTTTCTGGACGAGGCTGTTGAGATGGAGCAACAAAAGGAAGGTGTTGAAATCAAAGCTCATGTCTTATTCATTGTGAAGCGGAAAATGTTTTTTTTAAGTGGAAATCTCCTTTTCTCTTTCCATTTTAGCATCGTTTACATCCTGACTGATATTGTGCTACAGCTGCAGAGGGGTGTTGATATCCTGCATTAATGTGTCGCATGTTGACAAGTATACCTATCGAGAAAAAAGAAGAAATGTTGATAATTCAGTTCACACAGAAAAAAAGAGAATGTTCACAATTTAAACGACAGTTACTCTAGTTTATATTTTGTTGATTTTCATTTATTTCAAGAATAACAAACTTGAATCACTATTTTCTGTCTCAAAGCAATGTAGTGAAAGTGAAATATAGAAAGTTCAAGTTGGTCACACGAGTTTTCTTACGACTCCAACATGCTGAGCTTATTTTTAACTGACATTGTAGATCTTCTAACCATAAACAACTAAATTAATCTTAACACTGTTTAAAAATACTTCGCGCTGCATGATTCAAAAACTGCACAAAGTCAAATTCCTGCAGATGGGAGTAGTAATAGTTATTTTTGTGGTTATCATCAAGTGATTGACTTTTGTTTTTCGTCGTTTTCAATTGAATATGCTGTATGAGTGGACAAGAGTATTCATTTAGAACATTCAGTGAGGGGGATAGCCCCGAATATGGGAACATTCATAACTTCAAAGTAAGTCCATTTATTTTAAGTGTCAGGCACTTGAGTCATCATTTCCTGCAGGGTCATATTTTGAATCAAGTACCTCGTAGTTTCAGTTGTATGAGATGTGGTTGAGACAGTTTTTATTTGGAATTTGCTTGTGGTGATCAGTCTTTGCCGTAAGCACAGACATGCAGCCAGAGCTGACTGGAGGTAAGCAGCCACTCACACGGGTCTTCCAGAAAGCTCTGTCCTGAGTGGGAAACGTGTCAGAGACCCTGTGACCACTGTTGGTCTTTCACACGCCATTCAGACAAGGTGTTTGGGTGTGTTCAAGGCTGCTGTGGGCTGATGATGGGCTTGTCTTCTCGGATGTGAACTCACAGCCTGAATCATTCTGGTCCTTTGCATAGTAAAGGCCAGTGTGAAATGACTGTGCCTGCATTGAGGAAAATGATCATGAAGAAATGTTGATAATTCAGTTCACACAGGAAAAAAAGAGAATGTTCACAATTTAAACGACAGTTACTCTAGTTTATTTTTGTTGATTTTCATTTATTTCAAGAATAACAAACTTGAATCACTATTTTCTGTCTCAAAGCAATGTAGTGAAAGTGAAATATAGAAAGTTCAAGTTGGTCACACGAGTTTTCTTACAACTCCAACATGCTGAGCTTATTTTTAACTGACATTGTAGATCTTCTAACTGTAAACAACTAAATTAATCTTAAAACTGTTTAAAAATACTTCGCGCTGCATGATTCAAAAACTGCACAAAGTCAAATTCCTGCAGATGGGAGTAGTAATAGTTTTTTTTTGGTTTTCATCAAGCGATTGACTTATGTTTTTCGTCGTTTTCAATTGAATATGCTGTATGAGTGGACAAGAGTATTCATTTAGAACATTCAGTGAGGGGGATAGCCCCGAATATGGGAACATTCATAACTTCAAAGTAAGTCCATTTATTTTAAGTGTCAGGCACTTGAGTCATCATTTCCTGCAGGGTCATATTTTGAATCAAGTACCTCGTAGTTTCAGTTGTATGAGATGTGGTTGAGACAGTTTTTATTTGGAATTTGCTTGTGGTGATCAGTCTTTGCCGTAAGCACAGACGTGCAGCCAGAGCTGACTGGAGGTATGCAGCCACTCACACGGGTCTTCCAGAAAGCTCTGTCCTGAGTGGGAAACGTGTCAGAGACCCTGTGACCACTGTTGGTCTTTCGCACGCCATTCAGACAAGGTGTTTGGGTGTGTTCAAGGCTGCTGTGGGCTGATGATGGGCTTGTCTTCTCGGATGTGAACTCACAGCCTGAATCATTCTGGTCCTTTGCATAGTAAAGGCCAGTGTGAAATGACTGTGCCTGCATTGAGGAAAATGATCATCTGCCTCCTGACAAACTGTCAACTGGAGGACCATCACCTCTGAGACGATAAAATCACAGACGCACTTGTGAAAAAATTCCCCTGACATCACCACCTCCTGTTGCATTTTTCACGTTTTGCCTCATTTGATAATTGCAACTTGAGAGAATCCCCCTCAGGCATGTTGCACGTCAGCAGAGGACAGATAACAGCTGTGTCCCTCTGGGAGACATGAGGCCTAATCTCGGCCGACACTGATTGTTTTCTACAGCTCTCTGGATAGTAACAGGGACACGTCCTTAACTACCAACACAGGCTGGTGTTCAACAAGCCAGTTCTGCTCCCTCACGCCTCATTTGGCTGCTTCCGAGGAGGGAAATGCTTCGTACACAATTAAGATGAAAATCAACCCATTTATGAGATGAGTGAGAACTCAAACGAATAGTTTCACATTCTAGGGAAATGCATCACTCATTTGTTTTGTTGCAGAGAGTAAGAAGATGATTCATGTTACAACCGGCCCAGGCGAACATGAATCAAGGGTTAAACTAAAATGCTACCCTCCCCTGCTAACACCAAGTAACAGATCTTAACACAGTACAACTCTGGCTGGAAGTGACAAGAGGAGAGACCGCAGGAGCTGGGGGAAGACGTCCTCTTAACCTGCAAGCATGGAGGCTGGAACCAATCAGCTCCCTGGAAACAAACCTACACACTCACAGTCAATCATCCACTCAGTCAGTCACTGAGGCACACACACCTGCAACACATCACATCACATCACAGCAGAGTGAGGGGGGGAGGGAGGAGAGAGAGAGATCCACAACACAGGCACAGCAGATCAAAGTGTTGTAACACACTTATGTCTGCAAACTCCTGATGCAACTTCTATGTTTAGTTATGTACAGGAGACTGAAATGACACCATGAGGGGAAAACCCACAATAAGGCCATTAGCTTCCTGCTCAAAGCTTCATTGTTTTGTGTGATATGTCTGGGAATTTAGAAGTTAAAGTAAGTAAAGCAAAAGAATGAGCTGAAGATGGGTCCCTTTTGCCTGAGGCATCCTGAATCAACACAAAATCAGTCAAAGAGGCAAAAGATGAAAAAGTACTTTCCACTCTGTCCAAACACAACTTTTATCTCGGTTGTGAAATGTGTGACACACAGATAAAAAGATCTGTTATTACTCAGATTCAACGAACGTGCTGCAGCTTCATATTTGCTGAATACAGACATGTTCATATCTAACTCTTGTCAGGAAAGCAACTGAGTTAATTTCCCAAAAACTGTTTTAAGTCTGCATTTAAGTCTGTGTTGTTTCTTTTGGAATCTTAGCTGTTGGAATAAGATTTTTTAATAAATAAATAGATCAATTTATATAGAAGACTGTAGACCTGCAAAACAAATAGAAAAAAAAGAAAGAAACTAGAACAGACACACGTCAGACATCAATAATGCAACGGTTGGCATTTGTGTTTTGCCGTCCTGTCATCAGTGAAGCATCGCTGCTCCTCCTGCAGCTGACGAAGCAGCGGTGGAGGCAAAAAGACCATGTGACCCTGATACAGGAGAGAAAGATGAGGACACAGTTTATTTCTGCCTTTGGTTCAAATGTCATCAGCTCCTCTGCCACAGTTCCTCCTATTGATAAACTATCTGCGTCATCAGGTCACAGATTTGTAAGAGAATGAGAAAAATAAAAACGTCAGTTGGGCCAGTGTGAGGCTTCATCATCCAAGTGGAAACACCACAACTATCTGCTCAGGAGGTCCACTTCCTGCTCTGACGTGGACGGAGACTCCCAGGGCATCACAACCGGGGGAGCACGTTGGATAACCTTTTTCTATCTTTGACTCTTTCAGCTCCAGCAGCCTGAAGAGGAGGAGGTCTGAGCTTGGGTCTAGAGAAGAGGAGGAAGAGGAGGAGACAGGCAGGAATAAAAAGAGGAAGCAGAGAGGGAGGACAGTGAGAAGAGAAGAGAAGCAGAGACAGTCGCTGTTGCTCAAAGATGGATCTAGATTTTCTTCACGCCCTGGAGAGAGAGAGAGTCCTGGATGTCCTGCGGAGAGACAAACAGCTGCGTATCATAGAGGAGGACAGAATCAGGTGAGGATTATGTTTCATTATGTTGTGTGATTCATTTACTGCAGGGGAATCCTTCTTAATGATTCCCACAAACAAGATATGACCAAGAGACCTGGTTGAATCTGCAGCCTCAAATTTTGCTTCATTTAGAATTTAAAGATGCTGTTAACTTCTGGAGAGACACAGGCTAGCAGTTCCCCCCTGCTTACAGTCTTTATGCTAAGCTAATCTGAACAAGGCTGGTGTAACCCTAACCTGTCAAGATGTCTAGATAAAGCACCACATGTGTGTGAAGGTTTTCTTTTATGGCACTTAAAGTTGTCTCTTCTCTCATCTCAGGAGAATGAAATACGAGCTCCAGGAGCTACGAAGAAGAGGCGCCAAGAGTTTCACGCGGCAGTACGGCGAGCGGACCTGCGCCCGCTGCCAGAGGCCTCTGGGAAAGTTCTGGAACTCGGGTGACGTCTGCCACGGCTGCAGTCACCGCATCTGCAGCAGGTGTCGTGTGGGAGTGGGAGCGGTTGACTGGACGTGCACAGTTTGTCACGCCTACAGGTACAGTCAAGAGCCTAACCACCTTCTTAATGGGACTGGAAGTATTTGACTCAGTGGTTGTCAGATCACTGAATGACTGTAGGAGAAACTACAATGACTGTAGCTGTTACGCTGCAATTTATGACTTCTGAAACTCACTCTCTGAAAGATTTGCTCAATCATTTTGTCTGCTCTTGTTTTGTACCTTTTAAACTTAAAAATGTCCTTAAAGCTCCTTTAAACTATTTTACTATCTTGAGCTATAAAAAAGTTTGAAAAACATTGTGAAACAGGGAGAATTAGATGCTTTCGTAGAGGAGCATTTAGCAGCAGAGTTGGTAGAGACCAAAACTGTCCCCTCAATAAAGACAAAAGGCCCAAAATATAGCTTTCAAGTGTCAATGACCAAAAGTCTGTTTTCGCAGGTGAAATATACAACAGGCCACTTCTCTCAAATGAAAAAATATCTACAAATTAGAACTCAAGCTAAAGTTAAAAAGAAGCATCAAGATTTCACGACAAGTATCTGTTTTTGTAAAACAGCAGTACAGTAACTTCCAGTTGGACTACAGCTTGTGCTGAGTATAATCCCAGTGCTTGTCTCCACAGCGAGGTGAAGATCAGGTCTGGAGATTGGTTCCTGGAGGAAAAGTTAAAGAAGTTTCCCGCCACCACAGGTTTGTTTATAATTCGTGAACTGCATTGACTCTGCATTTATTATTCATCCTCCCTCGATATCATCCAGTCAGGAAACACTGAATAATAAAATATGGATGTTCCCAGTTGTGTTTGTTTGAGTTACAGAATTATTCAATATTTCCAATTTACAGAGTTGTATATAGTATAGTGAAAAGTATGTACAACACCAATAAGCATATTTAAATACTTATTAGTGTTTTTAACCCTTTCATACTTAGATACTTAGAGCATACATGGATATGATCACTTTCACTTTGTTTAAACATTACTTGTTTAATTTAACCACTAACTAACCACAGAGGACATAAATATGTCTTGACACTGGACTCCACCCTGATCGAGTGGTTGTCACACACACCACATGTAAACTTTTTAATCTCCTTAACAGACAAATATGAAACAATCGGGGAGAAGCTGTTGAAGACCTACAATGTCCTGAGGTATGATGCATCCGTACGTGTTGATTATACATGTGGATCTGCTCTGATCCATCAAATCTTTGAATGCATGTGTTTTCTGTTATTTCAGTCACATATCAGTGGTGCCGCCCACTCCTCCACCACATCTGGATCAACAGTTTCTGTGCAGATCAGGGGTAAAGCACCACGACACATTTCCCACATTATTTTACAGCAAACGTGTACAATTGTGTGAAGCGAGTGGCAATAATTGTGTTTTTTCCGTCTGCAGAGTTTGAATAACTCAAAACCTTTTACCAAATCTGTTGAGGATCTAATGGTTTCCTTCACGAGTCACATGAAAAGTAAGTTGTCACCAGTGGCCTGAAAGCGTGCATGTGATAACCACAAAGGAAACTTGTCTTAAAAAAAAGATCTCACCTCATAAAAATACATAAGAAATGTAAGAAAATGAAGATCAACATCTGATAACACAACTCCAGGAAGTGGCCAAACCTTCTTGCTCTAAATGGCTTTTGAGTGTTTCTCTAATCGTCATCTCAGTTCCTCTTTCTTCTTCTAAATTTCAAATTCTCTTTTCTCAATGCAGAGATTTCAACTTCTCAAAACGACGTGCAGGGAGACCGGCTGTTCGTCAACAACGGCCGCAAAGCGTCGTGCTTCACCTTAAGCACTCAAAAGAGTCTGTCTGACACCGAAATCAACAAATCCATTCATGTGAGTCAGCATCAACCTTCATACAAGTATAATTACACATCTGTTCCTGGTCTCTCTCTCTTCTCTCTTCTCTCTTCGAGGCAGATGGCCGCCCACCTTGAGTCTGGTTCAAGAAGTTTCTTCCAGTTAATGAGGGACTTTATTTTTCTATTGCCACAGTAGCCAAAGCTTTTGGCTGATTGTTAGAACTGTTTGGTTTATCTTTCATTTTAACGCCTTAACTTTACTCTGTACGGTGCCCTGAGATATACGTTATGATTCGACACTATATAAGACTGAAATTGGAATGAAACAGAAATTGAAATGGGTCTGCCTATAGGGTAATTTCTGTCAAGCACTGATTTGAAAAGTGCAGTTTCAAATTCAAAAAAACAAACAAAGCTAAGTCCAATAATTTGCAGCAGACACTCATAGGTTTCCATTTGAAACTGCTAAAAAAGGCCAATATAATGATTTAAGACCTTGAGTGGTTATTGGAATAAAAACTTCAAAACTCTTCAAAGCTACTGACTAAAGCTGAATCCTCTCTAATGTTCCTTTGTGTTTTTGCAGCTGTTCAAAGTCCCAAGTCTCCCAAACCTGTTCAAGAAAAGCAAAGACAGCGACCAGGAAGGGTCGTCTACCGGGGCAGAGGAAGAAACCTCCTTCGGTTCCGAGTACTCTGGAGGAAAGAGAGTGAGTAACAACATCCTGTGGTTGCACTATCAAATCATAGATTGTGATCGCTTCAGTTTTCTGGCTGACATATATAAAATCTCTTTCCTGTATGTTCTGTGCTCCTTTAATCAAATTCAAATCCTGCCTGTTGTGTCTTTCTTTCCTTTTAAACATAAAATATCTGCTCCCTCAGGGCAGCAGCAGCAGCGTCGGCACCGACTGCGGCCTCTTCGAGAGCATCGGCGTGGCCGGAGAGCTGGAGCTGTCTCTGACCTACAACTCCAATGCCTCCTGTCTGGAGATCACGGTTGGCGCCTGCAGAAATCTCTCATATGGAGACATGAAGAAGAAGAGATGTCACCCGTAAGGATTATCAATAGTGTACTGTGTGTGATATACCCCATGACATCATTTAATTACATCCTGTGTGTGTGTTTTCTCTGTACATAGATACGTCAAAGTCTACGTGCTGCCGGAGAAGAGCGGCAAAATGAAGACGACGGTGAAGAAAAACACAACTGATCCTGTTTATAACGAGGTTTTAAAGGTAAAAAATGATAATACACAAATGCATTTGCTTTGTTTTGTTCTGTGTTTTTACTGTTGTTGTAATGGTGTTATATATGTATCATAGTATCACATAGAGCGCCACCTGCTGTTTGGAAAGAGACTGCAGGCCACCGTGTTGCATTCAGGAACCCTGAGAAGGAAGGTGTTTCTGGGTGAAGTTCTTATTCCACTGGACGGCTGGACATGCGAGGATATATCCTCCCAGAGCTTCAACTGGTACCCGCTGTGTCACAAGGTAAAACCCGAGTGTTCAGATGTGTTTTATATACAAGACGAGAAAAGTTTTCATCTGCACTGAATCATAAATGTTGATGTGAATAATGGACTTAACCATCGAATACAATCGATTTCAATCAACTTCTGTTCAGACAATTATTTTCCCTGAATGATTTGTCATTATGAACCCTGACGTCAATTTTAATATGTCCAGTACTTTGATTTTTGACTTGTCATCAGATATTGAAGGGAGGGAGACATGGTTTTATCCTGAGCAAGAGTCAAAAGAAAATACAACTTTCACTTATTCAAATTAGACTTTTCTTTCACTAATTTATTACATCATTTCCAAATTTAATGATTCCATATATTTTGTGCATATTAATTATGTCATACTGCAGTATGAGTTTCTCATCTTCCTGCTTCTTCGGTTTATTTGTTCCGCAGGCTGAGAGTCCAGATGGTGGCGCTATGGAGCAGGACAGATGAGACCTGCTGGTCAGAGTCATGTTCACCTCCAACAAGTGAGTAAATATTCTGCTGTTGCTATCATGTAGTTTAATGTATTACAGATGTGTTACATGGGATAACTCACAACAACTCCTCAGAACGTTTCAAAAACATCAGCTTTACAGAAAAAGAAAAGACAACATATGCATGATGTTTTTATGGCACATAAACTGAATGAATCCTGTTTCATTGGTTCTTCAGTTTCAGCACTAGAGGTCAGGAGAGCTTCTCTTATAGTCGCTTCTGTTGTGCAGCTGTGGGATAAACATTGCAGCCACATGGCAATGATCAACTAACTGTCCTTATCAAAGGCATCAAACCCAGTCCCATTAATGCAAACAGCGGTCGGAGCACCTGTGTCACAGAGTAAACACATCTCATTGTGCCCCTGTGTGTGTGTGTGTGTGTGTGTGTGTGTGCAGGCGTGTGAGGTGTGTAATGTGTGTTCTGGTGTGTGTTTGACTATGCATGAAAGAGTGTAAGTGTTTAAAAGGCTAGAGGGTGTGTTAATATCGATATCTGTGTGTGTGTGTTTTTAGGTGTCTAACTCTGGGACTGTAAGCAGAGATCTCAACCGGATGACGCCCACTGCTCTCTCTCTCTCTCTCTCTCTCTCTCTCTCTCTCTCTCTCTCTCTCTCTCTCTCTGAACCTGGAGGCCCCCCCCGGCCTCTGAGGGGTCTGAAGAGACCCTGGTGCAAACGAGAGATTTCCATCTCCTCCTTCCTGAATAACTGATCCTCTGATATCTAATCTATTTCCCATTTATAAGCAGCATATATAATCAATGGATGTTAATAACTCACTATAACCCGTTTGTAAGCAGATATAAGGAAGTTTTATGTGATTAGCGAAGTAGATGTCAACAAGTGAAACTCCTCAAGTTCATGAATAGTACAATATGAAATAAGGATCATGAAATGTGATGTATTTATTTAAATCATTTGTTACTGTTATTTGTAAGCTATATTTATTGATGCAGTATTTATTCATAATTACTCCGTAACTCTCAGTGATAATAAAGGTCATGACATGATGCTGAAAGCTCTGCAAGGAATCATGTAAGTGCATTCATTCTTTTCTTTTCATTTTGGCCTCTCGGGGCAGCAGTGTAACACAGCTGTGAAAATAACAAGTGAAATAAAGTGAAGTCAAAAACAAACAAAACTAAGATTTAAACTCTAGTTTAAAAGGTTGAATAATATGGGCGGCGTAAACTTTCACTGGAGGGACGGATTCTGGCCCACAGGCAGTTGTTTGTAATTTAAGACGTGTGAATCATTTGATAACTATTTCTACAACAGTTATCAACGTTTTTGAAAGACTTGAAGTATGTTAATAGAATTATTTAATGTGAATCTACCAAAAATTCAATGTATAGATGTACCACATATTATCAGTCCAGAAATGAAAATATTCATGCGTTAGATATGAAGAGTCAATCAGCTAAACAGCCATTAAAATAAAATGACAGTGAAAGACACTTGGTGAATATTTCAGACAGATAAAATTTGGAGCCACACCCGTCAGTCACAAGAAGTGCTTTGACTTATTTCAGTGAAGGACTCCTGCACAATGAGGCCTTTCTTGTCTGAGCAACGTGTGAAAGACATGTTCAGTCTCTGGTTTCACACAGCGAGAGAATAAAAAAACTGTTCCTGTAGAAGGAGCGGTGATGTCACTGACTGACAGTTCACTGTTAACCCACACGTCTCCATAGTAACCGGTTGTTGGCATGCCCCAACAAGTGGCATGACGTCAGCATCTCGAGGCGAGTTATCGTCAGCAGAACATGACGACGCTATAACGTGTTGTTTGCTCAACAGCAGTTTGTTTATTACAACAACCGTCATCACCGGACTGATTCATTCTGCGCATGACACCGGATGTCATTTTTATATAAACGGAATCATGTTCCATTTTCTTATAAGAAATTATTAAAGCATAAACTGAAATTAAAACATTAAGTCAGAAAGTTTGGTGTAACTGTGATACTTCTATAGTCGTCCACGTTCAGGCTACATCACTGGAACGGTGACGACTGTGAAACTTAGTTATTTTAGCAGAACTGAGGAGTCTAAAAGTGGACTGAGGTACTTCTTGTTAAATATCACACAAAATAAACACACTGATGTTCAATCATAGATTTCTTTTATTGCCAATATGTTGAACACCTCATTATAAAATCCTGTTCATATACAAAGACCAGCAGAGCCGTGTGTTTCCATTACAGTGTAAGTAGATGCTACTCTAGTCCATGTCCAGAGAGAAGAGAGGGAGATGCTGCTGTTGAACCTGGGTCTTTGTAAATGTTCACCTCAGGCCTCGTTTATCCTCAGAGGTCAAACAGAACAGACATAAAAGGCTTTTAATTCAAAGTTACATCCATTTTTTTCTGGTGACTATGACCAACTGTCTGGGAGTGGACCCTGCAGGGAGAGAAAGGCCACTTTTGGAGGGTAAAATAAAAAGCAGGAAACATGTACTCGTCTCTCACTCGACAGCGACAGAACAGAGGGAAATAAAATTACATTAAACCTAAGTGTCCCGGTCGACGCGGCGCTCCGAGGGACAGACAACGGCAACTAAACAAAAAGTACCTAGATCGATCGCAATCTCCTCGACGGAATTCATGGCATGCGGCTGGACATTTCCTACAGTAAAAAAAAATAATTTAAAATTAACTCTCTTTAATTTAGTGATCTAAAGGAAAAGAAGCATATGGAACATAAGACTGCTATTATTTTGGTCAATATATAAAAACCTTTAAAACATATATGTTTTCTTTATCATTAGTAGATAGCAAAAATATACAAACCAAGATGAAATACCCTTTTTAATGTCCCATATACAGTATAAATATCAAACTAGGCATGATTTAAACTACTGTATAGCAATATTAAACATAAATGGAAGTGTTCAAATATAATGGAAAACAAACACAAACTGTTTTTTCTGCTTATACTGTTTTCCCCTTTCTGAGTGGTCGCTGTAAATGACAAACTGTCCTGTTCTTCCAACACAACAAATGACAGACATCAACAAAGAAGCCAGGCTTTGATTTCATATATTCTATGTGCACGTCATGAAATAATAATAATAATAATAATAAAATTTGGCTAATCCCACAACTAGTCTGCTTTAAAACATAAAAACAATAATGATTTGGTCAGAACGGATCAAATTAAACAATCAAATAACAAATCAGATATTAAACACTAAGACGAGAGGAGGTTTTGGCACTAAGGCATACTGCCCGACAAAGTTACAACAGGAGTTCATCTCAGTGATGCTTCTGCTGTGGTTATACTGCTCCACATAAGTCATATGAGTGTGTGTGTGGGTGTGCATGTGTGTGCGTGTCGATATGCGTCAGCCGAGGAGCGGGGATCGTAGTGACCATTCAGAAAGGGTACGTGGCCGAGGGGCCGAAGGCTTCTTATAAGGCCTCGAACTCGTCGATCCTCTGTTTGGTGTTGCCCTGCCGGATCTGCCGCAGGGTTTTGTATTTGTCTCGGCCGGCCCGGACGTTCTCACTGTGGAGCAGGTCGTTCTGGGTATTCTTGGATTCATCACGCGCCTGAGCCAACTCTGAGGTCAGGGCCTGAGGGAGGAGAGGGAGACGCAGCATGAAATGAGAGGAAACCAACAACACGGCTGCTTTTACCATTCTAACATAAAAGCAGAAGTTAACAGTGACGCCATGAATCTTTTTTTGCGTCTATAAAATGTACGGTTGTTTGTAGAAAGTACATTTTTCACTACATGGTCGAGTAATTTGAGGGAACTATGTAGAATATGGCGGACAGTAACTGTGGTGCACTGCAGTGTAAATAGGGCGCCACTCTCTGGATCGAGTCCTCACCTTGAGCTGATTCTGCACGCGCTCGTTCTTCTCGGCCTCGGTCAGGCGATCCTCCTCGTTGCGGTGGTCGTTGATGCCCTCGTACTGCAGGTCGGCGCTGTGCGTGCTGGCGTTCTCCTCGCTGGCGTTCTCCTCGCTGTCGCTGTTGTCGTCCATCTGGTCGTACATGGGGGGAGGGGGAGGTGGTGGTGGGGGCGCCGTCATCACCATGTGCAGCTCCTCTTTGGTCTTAATCAGATCGTCCTGAGCCTCCTGGGCCTGGTGAGAGCAAGCGGGACAAGTAACAGAGGAGGTCGGTGAGTGGAAAAACTTTTAGGAGTCATTTTAACACTAGCTCCTGTTTGGCCAGAACTTATGAGAGGAAGAGTCTACACAGAATTCTAAAGCTCTCACCCTGAGCTGCCATGAGTCAGCCTCCTCCTCCTTGCGTTTCTTGGCCTCCTCCAGCAGGGTGATCTTGGCTGTGTGCTCTGCCAGCTCCGCAGCCTGGTACAAAACAACAGGACACACAATTATTTAAGAGTTCAGATTTGAAAACACAGTTTGATAAAGACGTTGATGTGATTGTGATTTACTAAAAGCACGACAACAACATTTTCCTTCTTTGCACAACTTTCCTATTCGTCCTTGTTTTAAATGTCGTGTTTATATCTGAATGATGCAACAAACACTAACTATACAACAGTTTTCAATATTTTTTATTGATCGACTAACCCTTAAAAAAACCTGACAGATGAAGCAGACATGGGCCGAGAAAGAATCCAACAAATGTTGAAGTCGGTCTTGACGAGGGGAAGACCTTCTTTTTTTTTTCAGCAGGTATGTTTAGGGAACTCGTATCTATGTGTGTGTAATTTGGAGCGGACTGTTGCCAGAGGTATGTGCTCTACTGAGTGCCATTCTAGTTATTAATGTGAAAACAGCAACAGCAGGAAATAAAGGAAGCTGCTGCTTTGACAAGTCTCCAGATGAAACCTAACCAGACTCTGTGGGTGTTGCGGTACGTTCCTGCTAACCGCCACAACAATGGAGACATCTTCTCTTTCACCAGACTGAACAAACCACAGGCTCAGTATTATAGACGTTGCTATAATCAGTGTATGTTAAAGTCACTGAATGTGAGACCGGTCACTCGGTGAAAACACGCTGTTGGTAATAAGTTACCGTTTGTGCTTTCAAACATTTAAAACAAGTTGGAACCATTAAACGAGTCCAAAGTCTTATTTCATCTTGGTCAGTGAACGTTAATCCACCGCACAAGCTCCTTAGTAGGATTTAGGTATAAAAGGCGTCGCAGCAGGTGTCTGTCCAATAAAATCTGCTGGTGTTTGACTGCCAGTGTCTGAACGTGTCAGAGGAACCACAGCTTTCCACACACACACACACGCACACGCCTGTGAGAGGTCCACAGCCGAGCAGCACGGGGTGAAGGAGAGGGGGTGGTTAGTGTGAAGTGACTGGGCGTGGTCCAGCTAGATGCTCCTAAGTGGTTTTGTCTGGAGCTACAGAAGCCAGGCACGGCTGAATGCACCACCCTGTAATGTGCCCGGTGCAGACCTGGACAAAGCTGAACGTAAGGTGAGAACTAGGAAATAGACAGGTTCACTTTTGCATATCTGGCAAATAAGATGTTGTTGATAAGTCTGCACATTTCCCCCCCCCAACTATTTTTCTATTTTTTACTTGTGCCACTGTTGGAGATTCTTGTGTTCATCTAATTTTGAAGTCACAGCAGATGGAAAATTTGGCGACACAGTCAGTGCAGAAGCCCGAACAGCCTCGCAGTGTTATTAAAATACTGACCAGCTGCTCCTGGTCCTTCTTCTGGTACTCAGCCTGGCGGGCGAGCTCCTCTTTAGCCAGCAGTGCAGCCTGTCGCTCTGCCTCCAGTCGAGCCGCCTCCTCCTCGGCTCTCCTCCGCTCCTGCTCCAGCATCATGGCTCTCTGCAACTGGTCCTGCAGATCTAAAGCACAGAAAATTAAGAATAAAACTCCATATATACAGATCGAATTGCAGCTGAAGTAACTTGACAGTTGTGGGTTTATTAATATAGAACGATTGGCTCAATCTAATCATTTGCACACACACACTTTCTATTCTGAGGTCAAAGCCACTGAACGTCCCTTTGTGCAGCGTCCAACTCCCCCGCCTCACCTCGCTCTGCCTTCTTGGTCTTCTCCTCGAACTGGTAGAGCCTCATCATCAGATCCTTCTTCTCTCGCTCCATCTGCTCCTTCTCTTTCTCTATGGCCTCTCTCTTCTTCTTCTCGTTCTCCAGCTGGGCCCTGCAGATAAGACACAGCCGCTGTGAGCCGACAGACACGCAGCCGATGATGTACGATGACCGCTGACGGACAATGGTCAGTGACACACGAGCGGAGATTCAGCACAGGTTTGCACACCGCTGCTCTGGCACCACTGACTTAGTGGTGATTTACAGTTGAATCTTATTATTAGACTTTCACATGTATTTGGCATTTACGCATTTTTTCTTGATCGAGTCTATTAAAGTATATTAAAAATATGTATAAACTTAAAAATATGAATTTATATTTGAATAAACCTAAAAACAAAACAAAAAATATACAAAGCTACAAATAGAAACATGGAAATATATAAAAGCAAACTGTGCGTACTGGCTTCTTGTGTATTAGTTAATTAATATCATATTTAATATAATGATAATAATAATAAATAAGTAAATAAATACATACAAATAATAGAATAGAATATTTGAAAGTTTATGGTTAAACTGCCTGGAGTTCCTCTGAATTAAGGCTAAAAATTATTTCTATTGTCACTGTGGTTTATTAAATGATATTTTGGAAAATAAATTCACATTTCACACTACACTGTACCTGCACCCTAACTTTCATTCTCCTGTTCATTTATTAATGTAAACATTTTTATCAGCCTTTTGTCTTAACCACCTTTAATTAACATACGTTTCAAGTGTTGCCTTCTTGCATTCATTCCTTCCCACAGTTTTATTAGATATATTTTTGACTTATTTTAGACTCAAAGTATGAATTCCACCTTTCTGCATTTTCATTCCATCACTTTTTCTGCAGCAGCAGCCTGAGAATCTCCCCAAGCACTGAATTCTTTTTAAATGAGGAAGTGTTCCTGTGTTGGACTCCGGCCCAACGACCACTGAGAGCTACAGTGTGTGAACCCTCTGGTGATCTAATGGCTCTCCCTCTGGTATTTACTGTGTCGACTGCTCGCCGTTACATCACTGTGTTTGAACAGCTGTACGGGACAGACAGTGCGCCGACGGCTGTAGCTGAGACCAGGGTCAACATCCATTCGCTTTTAGTTCAGGCTATTCAGGAAGTGCGTGTCCCATACTTGAAGAGGAATGTTGTTATGACCCAGAGAACGGTGGTTTCCCTTTACACGTTCCACTGATTCAAGTGGAGAATGAAAAATACAAAAGGTTTGAGTCAAGAGAACAAGGTCAAACTATTTTATCTACTTAATGAGTGATACTGTCCCGATAGCATCATAGAGCTGCATGTTCAAAATGTTGGATGTGGTAGAATTTATCAAAGCAATTGTTAAATAATAGAACTGACAGTAAAAGCTGAAAACAATTTAATTAAATTATCCCTGTGTCTAAGTAAAAAACCTCATAAAGCAACAGCTCAAATCATAATTCCTTCATTAAGGGTTTCGTGTGTCTTCCCTCCAGATGTGTGCGTACCTCTCCATCTGCTTCTGCTGCTTCTCCTCTCGGGCCTGCGCCTTCATCTGCTGCACCTCGATCGTGTCCGGCTTGCGGCGTCGCATGTACAGCTCGTGGTTGCCCATGCACAGCTGTAGGACGCGCTTGTTTATGCGCAGTCTCGGGGCATAAAACACAAAGTCCTGAAATTTGGAGAAGAGTCAAACGGGAATGAGAGAGAGAACGGACCAGACCAGGTGAACCGAGAAAGGACAAAGAGTGGAGCGGTGGCTCTGAGTAGGTGCAGGGAAAACTTTAATTCCTCATTACTGCTAACATCACTTTAGTGAAGCAGCCACTGGTATGTGTGTATGTGTGCATTTGATCGCTAACAGAACGACCTGAAAACTATCCCTGGCGTAAGAGCACATTGAAACTGCGGAGAAACATGAGGCCAACAGTAAAAAGGAAGCGGAGAGGGTCAATCCAGAAACTTGTTGCTACTTAATAGGGTCTGAAAAGAGGAACAAGAACTGCTCAACTAGCAAATGGTGTTAATGAAAAGTAAAGAGTGTTTGCAGATTTTTTAGATTAAAACATAACAGCAGGAGTCAAATCGTATCAACAGCTGATGCTTCGTTACTCACCGGGGATTTTTTGTCGATGGGCTTGATGATGAATTTCTTATCGTTGAAGGAAATGTTTCTGATCTCACTCCAGGGGAAGCCGATCTTTGGGGTCAATCTGAGAAAGTGATCACATGAACGTGAGCATTAGACTGGGACTTTGGGCTTCGTGAGTAATTATGCACCAAGGAAAAACAGATCCCAGGAAAAAGGACTCATTCTGAGGGGAAAAAATGATTTTTAAACTGATTGAGAAAATACACAGATTAAGAAATAATGACAATAATCGTACGTTGCCACCTTATGTCTCATATTTTATGTTGACATAATCAACACCAAACAGTTCTAGAAAATTCATTTCAATGCCATCTAATCTTGTGATAACCAGCAGAGACTAAACGCGGCTCAGACTGTGAACCTGGATTTCTATAGATCCACTGTTCCAGTGCGAGGGATGAATCCAGGGTGTGGCTCCCTCTTCTATTGTGCCAGACAAACTGAACGGATGCCAATCTCCTTCAACACAAAGCAAACGAGTACTGCAAACACTGACGAGCCGATAGTGTTGTAATCTGGAGAGGCAGCCATGCACCTCGCAGCGAAACTCGACTGTGAAACTGAACTGTCAAACTGGAATTTCAATCAATTACCGATCCTGACACACGCCTGTGGAATTGAGAAAGCAATGTGGATGTTATTCTAGTGATTTTTTTTATTTCTGCCAGTCTTGTGGTTTATGTAGTTGCTCCACCAACAGATTAAAATAGGTTATTTTCAGGTTCATGCACTGTTAGCTCTGGCTAAATACTCCAGATTAAAACTGTGAATCTTGATTATTATGTTATTTTCATAATAAATTCATCTGCTGATTATTTTCTATTAAAATGTCACAAATATGGACAATGTTTGTTTCTGCTTGTTTTGTCTGAACAGTCAAAACCCAAAGCAAGTCGACTAACTATGATATAAAACAGAAAAGCAGCAGCACGTCACATTTTAGAAGTTGTTTAGTGTTTTTGCTGTGAAATGTTATAAAAATGACTGAAAGCATCAAAGTAATGATTATTTTTATAAAGTCTGCAATAAATAAATATTTCTTAATCACTCAAATAATTGTTTGAACTAGAAAAACATATTTAAAATCAATTTATTTGTAATGGCTAAGATTCACATCCATTTTGAATCTCAAGTGTGGAAACTCTGTGTCTTGTGTTTGACAACGGTTACTAAGAAGAAAACCTGTGGAAACTCTGTCCTATAAAAAAGGAGCAGCGATGCGGTTTGTGGAGCGGCAGCATGTAAGGAGTTAAACCAGAACCAGACTGTGCCTTGGCGAGGCCTCGGCTGCACTGCTGCATTGTGGTCCGGCTGCCCTCATTGGAGAGACAGAGCTGTAGGTTAGCCTCGCATTCTTAAGTGCTGCGCAGCTTGAAAAACCAGTTGGCGTAGTCATGGTTACAGCAGAGGGCACCGCGGAGGAGAAGCATTTCTTTGCTGATCCCAGGAAGCTTATAAAGAGGACACAAACTCACACAAGGACACACACACACAGGAACCTTCTCAACAAGGTGCTTCTGGAGTTTTTACATAATTGAGAGATTAGATGAACTTTAACACAATGAAAGTTAAGAGCAACTAAACCTTTTAAACTTGAAAAGAACCCCACTCTCCTAGAGGACGATTAGAGGCTTCAACTGACTCGCTAAACTGTGTCATTACCCTGCCAGCAGCTAGTTGTGCTCATTTCTTCCACACAAAGTCGACCAATACAAAGGAGGAGCTACGATCTGGTCGTGAATGAGGGTTTTCCAGCACAGGGTCAATGACCGAGGGGCCAACGTCCTCTTAACACAGGGTACTTCACTCCAGTAACCCCAACAGACCAGGGCCCTGCCACCAGCGGCCGCAGGAGATCGAAAAACTCATTTCACCAAATAAGAGGGCGATTACCTCCCAAACTGTCTCGTCCTATAAACAAACGTGGCAATCATAACCCAGACTGGGCTGGACGCTGGTGTAACAGCCTGCTTGGTCTCGAAAAGTAGGTTTTACTTTGACCACAAGGTCCAAACACAGAAAAATCACAAATACAAAACAGGGTTTTTTATTTTCTTCTGCCCAATTGTGTGTGGAAGTGATAAAGTGTTAAAAGTGGACTGCCTTGACCAAAAAAAAAAGAAAATGATGGTTTTAAAATGTATAGCAGATATTTTATGTAAACAATCTGTAGTATAACTCACACTCACATTCAGCAGAGTGTGGAAAAGTATTTTCAACAATAGGTGTGAAAAACTTGATAATAACGAGGTGTAAGTCGATGAAAAGCAAATTGCTGAGTATGATGTTTTATTTCCGTCTTTGGAGCGACTCCTCCCAAAAACAGTATCCATTTGACCTTCATTGTCACTCCTGTGCTACTGTCTGTCTGCTGAGAAACAGGAACAGTGATTAAGTGCAGACATGGACCTGCCCCAGCCAGTTTACTTCTGTGTCACAGCCGCTGCCTGCGACACGCACACAACCAGAGCCAGAGCAGACGCTAAGAAAAAGCCCTTATTATTTCAAGAGTAGGTCGTGACACAGCTCTTACTTGTCCTCCTTCTCATAAATGTTGAGTCCCAGGGCGTCCACCCCCAGCCACAGCTCTGTCCCCTTCTTGTTCTTGATTTGAAAGTAGTTGACGCCATACATTTCCAGGTCCTGGGCGATCTTGAGGTACTCCAGCATGGCGTCCTCCCTGCAAGAATACACACAGGTCAATCTATACAACTCCTGCTCATACAGCCGGATTAAAGATTAAAGACAGCGCAACAAGTATTTATTGTTATTATATTGTTTGTTGGTAAATTGTAAATTTTAACATTGCAAGATTTTCCAACATATTCGTTGATTTCTCAGAGACTACATGTAATTCATGGATGCAGTTTGGTGCAGATCCAAATAAAAATCCATATCTAGTGAATAGAAATGTGGTTTCAATCTGTTGGGCCTCGGTGGAGATGTGTGCCCCCTCAAGCTAAAATGTGAATGTGGTTTAAACTAATGAGCGGCACGAAATGAAACCCACACTTACTTCAACATCCCACCGTGCTCCTCGTGCCACACCTGAATCCTCTCCTCCCACTGTTCTCTGGATAACTTGTGCTGCTCCAGGACTCTAAACAACACAGAGGAAAAACAACAAAGATCAGCTGAGCTGTCACACGGCAGGAGACAAGATGATCTGATAACTGGCTCTGCTATGTTAAATAACAAGAAGGAATGTTTTCTTAGGCAAAGGGAAACCTTGATTTGGCAAAATGGTGATTTCCCCGAGGTGCAGTGTTTTCCTCGTCTGCACTACGGATATTCTTACAGAAAAGTACAACAGGGGTGTGCCACCAGCAGAGCACCAAGGCAGAGCAAATATAATAGTGTATAATGGCCATCCTGGTTGATGTGCTTGTTACACAGCCTACGATGACCACACACAATTATCTGTCCCCTTACGTACATCACCTTGTGCAGAGCAGGTCAACAGCAACACTGCAGAAGGTGACGACCTCAGGACACATGGGAAAGTGCACTAACCTCTATAGACTTGTGAATTTGCTGCAATAATTTGCGTCAATGCTTCCTGATGGGAAAAGCTAAAAACCCGTCCCTGACACACCCAGCTGTTATACAGAACTCACTTTCCTCCACCATGTAACCTGTGCAATGATGACTGATGCACCAAAGTCATCTCCCCATAGAAGGGTTTTTAAAATTTGAACATGCATATGTGCGTCTGAATGCCCTCAAATCTTCCTATTCTGTTTATGAAGGGCGGAGATGACAGTTTTCTACGCAGCAGGTTAAACCAGTGTTGATGATTGACTCTCTTAGCTTATTCTACCTTCACAGATTTGTCCTTTTCAATTACCACCTTACAAGACTAAATTATTTTCTGCCAGTGCCAAACCCAGAGGCTTCAGACTAAAGCTGCTAAGATGTGAAACAAAAGTTAGTCCTCTCAAACCTGTGTGGCAGCAGACGTTCAGACAGCAGGTATCCGGGCCGGTGGACTTCTTTGTTGTAGTCTCCACACTTGGCCTGGACGGAGTAGGAGGCGAGCAGCACGGCAGTCTCTGGCGGGCAGTAGACCTCGTCGCTCAGGATGCCCTCCTTCACCTGCAGGAAGAAGAGCTTCTGCGTGATGTCCTGGATCAGCTCCTCGGAAACATCCTCAGGGAAGAATTTGGCCCGAAATTTAAACTGGAGAGGGTTCTCTTTCTTCATGTCCTGAGACGACACCTGGAGATAATTTCAAACATAGTTCAGTTGAGTGAATTCATTTATGTAATGACAGTAAATGAGTATTTTGGTGGAATCTGCTTATTTACTCTCTTGCTATATTTTCTAACATACATATTTAATTTATCTGAAGTGTACAGGACTTCAATTTTCAGAGCTGAAGTCATGCAGAGTTGTGTTGCTGTATAATATCATCACTGAAATAAATCATTTGAATAAAGTCCTCTCTGTAAACCTGTGCTATCATATTACCTATTATTGACTCCTAATGAATCAGCAATTCACATGCGAAAGCACATTCTGCAGTTTAAAGGGGACTCTGCCCCTTCCGAAAAGGGGATCTACTATTTTCATTTACTGAAATAACTCCCTGCTACTGTATGAATTTACACAATGAGCCTCTTCCTCTCATTTCAAAACAGGAACCGAGCGGTCTTGATGGAGAGAATGAGGCCGAAAGCGACCGGGAAACTTCCAGTTTGAGTTTTGTGCTGATGAGCTGACGCAGCGTCAGCACACAGTGTACAGTTCTGCTGCTGACTGACGCAGGATGAGCTTTTCTCTGTGTCAGTTTTTATTATAATAAAATGTAATGAGTCAATTTGGAACATAGACTAACAATCTAGATGGATGGATATGGTTTTCTAAACTTTTTTAAATTTCACTTGTCAGGAAATTCCCCTTTATCCAGTTAGATAAAAACGGTCTCAATCTATTCTATACATTTTTTCTAGTGTATTAAAAATAAAGTTCTCCACTCATGTAGCATTTGTATTTTCTATATCATCTTTGCAAGTTTGCAACACCCTAAAATGTACGCCTACATTACCCAAAATGCAACACCACCACTGACAGTTCAATTGAGATTAATGCGTGTTATGCTAGTAGCTGTTAGGCCGGAGACTACATGTGATACTTGCATATTGCATCATGACGTATCGTGTATCCTGCGTTCATTTGAGGCGCACATCCTCAGAAATGAACGCTATGCTTCCACAAGATGCATTAGATATACTGCATTAAAATGGAGTATATCTCCAGCCCTATTGTGTTACAATTGTATTTTCAGGCATGACTCCCTTCCTCTGGTCAATTTGGTTTTCACGTCACAGTTGCGTGTTCATGAATAGCTCCGGAGCAGCAGTTAATGAAAAGCAGTTAACCTTGTTTACTCAGAGACAACATAAGAACAGGAGCAGTTATGGTTCACAGACAGGTCACGCTCTCATCAAATAATCCACCTCCATCTGATTGTATGTCGTGTTCTTGCCCTCGTCACGGACAGAAACCAGAGCGTTGACTCAAAATGAGCTGCTCTGTCAAGTCGAACTGCATCAGAGCATGTGAATATATACATGTTATATATGTACATGCTGCAATATGGTGGCTACTGATTGACCGAAAGGCAAACACCGGAGCTCTGATTGCATCGTCCACTCAAAGGAATGCATTCTTTCTCAATTACCTCATGGCGCTCCACAGGAAGAGGTTTTGCAAAAGATGGAATGTTGGGACATATTTAAAGGAATAGTTCAGATTATTGCAGTGGGGTTGCATGAGGAACTTATCTGTAGTCTATAAATTAGTGGTGGCAGTTTGGAGAAGCAGGCAGGAATACAGGTGCAGAAGTTAAATAATTAACTGCTGTGGTCGGGGTCGGCAGCTTCTAGCCACTTAAAATAATAAGAAAACTAAATCTATTTAAGTTCATGCTCTCCACACCGGCCCATTTTACTCGTAAAATGTTTCCTTCAAACCTAATTGGCCTTTAAACGATAAAGACTAAAATAATATTATGACAAAATCAAACAGAAAACAAGTGTTTCAGCACATTCTCACCTTTTTGTCCAGTTTCAGCCAAGTGTAGTAACCTTTGCTGTCCATGTACTGAAGTCCGAAGTACCAGATCTCACGTAAGCCGATGGTTTTCACCACCTGCACAGAAAAAAGGAACGTTTTCAAATGCTGGAGATGGTTGCCTCAATGTCTCCTGAAGCTCACAGTGATGTTTTCAAATGTCTTGTTTTGTCTGATCCAAAGCAAAAACCTGAGATTCTAAGAATTCACATCCTGTTCTTCCAGGAAAACGGATTATGAAACGATGATGTAACTGTCAAGAGAAAGAAACCATCACACCTCACACATCAAAAAGGTAATTTAACAAACTCGAAATAATCACAGGTGGGTTTCTTCCAGCAGAAGTTGTCAAAAAGGCCTTTGAAACTTTTACAGACGCTGCAGGAGCCTGTTGAATCTGACCTTAAGGTGACATACTCAGGTACCAGGCTAATCTCATGGGCAACTCTCATTGTATTACACATTCCCAGGCCTGAGTACGGATTTGGCAAGATAATGATATGAACAGCAGTCTCCTACTGCCTCGATAAACACTATATAAAAAAATATTAGGGTTCGCTGGGTCAGATAGGCTTTGTACGTTTGTTGCATTAGAGCTGAGACTGAAGGCTTTGATTCAAGTTTGAAGCTTATTAGAGTGAGAAAGTTCAAGTTTTTAATTCTAAGCAACTCCCACTGCTTTAGATTGTCCATTGTCGCATCTCATTGTCTTACAGGTCTTAAGCAAAATGCTTCGTCGGTCTGACCAGAGAGGATTGACGCAGCACAGGAAGGGTGTGTTGAATGACTAGTCTGTGAGTCCAGGATCAGCCTGAGAAGACTGTGGAGAGTCTGGTCCACTTTGTTTCTGGCTCAGCTGCAGCAGCCAGAGCTCATCATCATTATCGCAAACTAACGTCTAAAAGGCAGATGACGAACACGAATTTAATTTCAACCGCAGTGGAAACACTTCAGGGCCTGACCTTAGAAGTCTGTCCTCAGATCAGCAGTTTTCAGATCTTCTGACTGCAGCGGAGGCAGAAAGTGAAAACCCAGTGAAAGATCTGGAATATTCACTTTGCGCTGCAGGAGGAGGAGGAGCTGCCATTTTCCACTGGCTGCTGAGAGAAACCTCAAACAACCAGAGGCTCTTTATGGCCTTCAGAGGAGCAGAGCAATTTTCCAAAAGCACCGTTTAGGAATTCATGTTTTTTTGTGTGCACGCTCTTCGAATGCATCCCTGCCAAATTCCCCACCCAGTCAACAGGTGAGCGAGGCGCTAAAACTCCAGGGGCAAACTTTGAGTCAACACGCCGGCCCGACTCACTTCCAATGATAAGCTCGTGCCAAGGTTAAAATTAAAATCAAACCCCCCCTCTCCTTTCTTTCGCTTGGTGGCTGACAACATATAGGGCAGGCTGACCTGTGAGAGGAGAGACTAAATGTTTTTTCTGATGGTTTGTATTAAGAGCAACAACAACAACAAGCATTAGAATGGTGGCCCTTGAAATGAGAGAGCACTTCAGGCCGCAGCATCTCACCGGTAACGAAACTCACACAGCCTCCGAAAACAATCGGCCCTTTCATGGTGCTTTTGCTCCGGGGTCCGAGGGGCAGAGAGGCAGAGAGTTACCACACAGATACCTGCGTAGTTTTCTCAGGGGGAAAAGCTTCTGTGGAGAGGCTCGGTGCGACGCTGCCGGTGAAGTAACCATTTGGGAAACAGCTAAACTACCAACGATAACATGCTGTACATGTTACAAAGGCCTGCTGACGGCCGATACTGAAAATAATGCAGTTCATTAGAAGAGGATTAAATCTGAATCTGGGAACATGGGTTCAGTAAACTGACAGCGCAGCAGGCTGGGTTGGCAGGCTGCCTCCACCTTAATGGGTTGCTGGTACGTCAGGAGCCATTAGCGCCTCAGGTATTGGCTCTAAGTGAGATTACTGAAAACAGAACGCTCCGGAGCAAAACTCAGAAGGTTTGCAGGGGTCAGTGAAGTGACAGTTAATACCACATCAAATGTAACTGAATCTGATCCAGGGTCCCATCATTTTTTACGCTCTCTTTCACCTTTATTGTTGATTTTTCAGAGAATTATGTGTGAATCTTGTTTTTTTTATTACACATATTTAGGGGGTTGGTATCGATGACTGTGTAAATTTTGGTTTGGATCCAAATGAAAATCTGGACCTATTGGATCTGAATCTGGATTTTTAAAATATTTTCATGGGGGGGGGGGGGGGGGGTTAGTCTTCCGGATTATGCAAAACTACTAAACCGATCCATGAAATTTTCTGGAGGGTCGGGGCATGAGCCAAAGATGAACTCATTGACTTTAGCACTGGAAACGGCCTAAACAGGCAGAACCAGGATTATTACGGTCTTGGTGAGATAGTGTCTTAGCCATGAGCTCCCCCAGCACATTTCTGCTTATAACTGTATCCACACTGAAAATAAAATTAATCACTGCATCAAATCTGGAGCTGCCAAACATCTTGAGAGTGCAGCTTTTTATGAGCTGTTGTAAGCAGAGGCACACGACTACTTGATTCTGGCAATGACTAAAAAAACTGGTTGAAACATTTGCAGTCAGGGTAAAGAGACTAAGCCTTTACAGATCCTGTGTCTCCGGCCGAAGGAGCGAAGTCTGTGAGCGTGGCTGAAGGCTGCGGCCTCGTCTTACTGTCGTCTGTCAGAGAGCGAAAGTTTCTCGTCGTGGTTCATGGGGGAACCTGTGGTGAGCCAGAGGAATGCCACTGGCCTGAAAAAGCATTACTCACTGACTCCTCTGGGCTGAGTAACGCAAGTCAACCAGCAGCTCAGGAGGGGAAGGGAGGGGTTCAGCGACTCGGGTCCCGAATAGGAGCCATCCGGCACAAAGATGAAGGAGTGAGGTGGGGCGGGGGCCCAAAGGAAACTGGTCTATTACTGTCAGACCAGGTTCATTGTGACTGAAGAGTGAAGGGAGTGAAACAGAGCCGGTTTAATATCAGAATAGTTCTGCTAATATATTTCAACCAAAGAAGAAAAACCATCGTTCAGCATGTTTCACTCTCTTGACCTGGGGCAGATTTGCGGTTAACTGATTATTCTGACTGGGATTCAGACCAAGACAAAGTTGAACTCTTTAGAACGTCATGTTTTCAGCTGTTCTTGACTTGGAGCAGCTTTGCGGCTTTGACATGTGGGTTGGGTGTCTATGAGAACGAGTTTCATGTTTTGCCTTTGGCACCTGTCAACCAGATTATTTGGACTTGGATTAAGTTCAAGAAGGCATAGTTGAGATTTTTTCCAATGTTGCCCAGTTTTCAGCTGTTTAACATCAATCCTCCTCCAGCTTATTAACAAGTCCAAACCTTTTCCGAGAAGAGACGCTGAAACCGCAAAAGCCAAATTATAGAAGACACGCTAACAGGGTATGAACAAGACAAACGAGGGTGAGCCAATAGATCTTTTGTAAACCACGACTGCTGTGATTTTTCTAATTGCAGTTGGAGGCAAAAATTAAAAGAGCAGCAGTGGAGCAACAGTCATATGGAGGTGAAACTGTTTGAGGGTGTGTAGGGGAGTGGCAGGCGTTTCTCTTTCACAGCGGCATGACAGGGACCAAGGCTATGATCAGCGCTGACCACACGGGCCACATCACAGCTCAGGCTCGCTCTGAGGGTGAGCTCACTGCTGTTAGTCAGCATTTCCACAAAATCTGTCAAGCACACTGTGTCTGCGTGTCGAGGAACACCGAGTCCGGCAGCCGGCAGACTTCATGGACACTCGGCTGCTCGGACCTCAGACGAGCTGCGGCCAGGATTCTTGCCCTCAAATTAGTAAATCGCTCCCTTGCACTAGAATAGAGCAGCACATTGTCAGACACTATCGGAGGAAGTGAGTGACGGTCTGCGGCACACCTCCCAGAGAGCCATTCTAACAAGTGGGCAGGAGAATTCAGCAGCACCTATAAATAGAAAGATGTCAAAGGTGAACCCCCCCCCCCCTTCCTTTAACGAAACCACAGGTTAAAAGCTCAAGATACAGGAGCCCTGCGGCTATTGTTCATGACTGCTGATGACACAGAGTACAATAGCATACAAAAATACCAATATCTGAATATGACTGGGAATATAGTTGGGTTATTTCTGAGTTATTATGGTTATGGTTATTTTATTCATATCTTTTTTTAGCCAAATTGTTCTTGCCATGTTCATTTCATGATGAATCCCCTGACATGTCGCTTACACTTACTAAAAAAACGGGTTCTACGGGAAGTGGCTAAAACAATGCCTTTCCTCCCTCAATGCCGTCATGCAGCCTCAAGAGAGCTCAAGCTAATGACCTGTCAACTACATCAGGATTTTCAGTGACGAGTTTCACAACAGCACAAGAGGAACTGTGAAAATTTGAAGTAAGAATCCTTGTAATATAATGTCGCAGGTGATGGAAACTGCAAAGGGTTAAAAATGAAATATTTCTAGTCAACACGTGATCACATCTGCTGTACAAAAAATGTGCTTATAAAAATTCGAGAGTGAAGAACAATCAATCTGTACACAGTGGCACTCAATAGAGAGCCAAGGTTCCCTAAAATTCAATGAAGCTGCACCAAATTGTTAACACGCATCAATTTAAGTTCCGTAAATAAGATCCCTGAATTATTTCCTGGGAAACCAGTGAAAGCGTCCAAAGAAATGCCCCATTTCATAATGTTCAAGAAAATCAACAATTCCAGGAACCGCCCATTGATTTAACAGATTCTTTCTTTGCCCTAATTTGATCTTTCCACAAAGTTTCATGGAAATTCGTTCAGTAGTTTTTGCTTAACCTGAAAAACCCACAGTGATGAAGAGATTTCCTAAAATGGTGCCACACACCATAAAGACGAGGGGATCACCTGCAATAATCACGTCTGTAATTCATCATATCTCTGAAAATAAATGGTAAATCTTTTTCTATACTTGACGAACAATTGCAAAGAGAAAATTGACTCAATTGTGGCCACACCTTTTATCTCTGTAACTTCCTCACAGACTTAAAAACTAATCACTGATGACATTAATCATTAGTTCAATAAATGCCTCAACTGCTATATGTTTTGTCAATTCAGTTCTTATAAAGTAAGAACCAATTAACATGTCTGAATCTCACAGAGACGCTGTGTCATCCATCGGTATTTCCATTCATGCGCATTTACATACTCAATATTGTGAATGCATACATATGTTAGTTATAGTACATATGATTACAAATGAATTAAGAGTAGAAGTGTTTGGAGTTCTTCATGAAGCTGCTATAGTCTAGATAATTAATGTATGTGAACTAACTGAAGTATCCGATTTGAGACGCAGCGAGAGACTGCTAAGGACCCTAACCCTCACCCTAACCCCCCTGAGGCCAAAAGCTCCTGCATATGCAGGAGATAACTTTTCAGACCTGGGTGTGATGGATGCAAAGAGCTTTGAAGGGAAGATAATGAGGGCAGCCACTTTCTTCAGACACAGATCTTTCGCAATGATGTCAATCCAGTTTACACAATGACCGAGGCAGAAGCAGCTTAGTGGAGAGTAGATGGTGGACATCAAAATCAAAGTATAGCTGGGAAATGAACACATTTCATTACCTTTGACAAGGAGGTTATGTTTTCGTTAGTTGGCAGGATTACACAGAAACTCCTGACTTTACCACGAAACTTGGAAGGGTGCAGTATGAGTCAGGAAAGAACCCACTAAAAGTTTGGATTTTTTTTTGGCATCTAATTTGATTCCTCAGAATATTTCAAGGATCTTGATGAGCAGGAACAGCTCATCTGCTATGATGCACAGTGTGGCTGGAATCTGCAGCTGCTTCGCTTGGTTCAGCTTAAGCATGAAGACTGAAAACAGCAAAACGTCTAACCTGGTTCTATCAGAAGGTAAAAATCTACGAGCACATTTTAAACTAACTGATTAACGCATAATATCTAATTTGTTTAATTGGGACGAAAACTGGGACGTATATTTTGCATTATTGTAAGCACCATAAAATGCAATTTGTTGTTTCGTATGTCGTGTGTATGTAGATTTGCTTTAACCAATAGTACAAGAGCATTGATCTGCTGCTTTGTATTGTTCTTCTCTTTAACTTTATTTTTTCCCTGTTTCCATCCTTTTTTTAAAATGTAGTGAAAACATATTTATATGTCATCACATGTATTTATTGATATATGGGCGTCAGGTCCGTACAGAATTACAGATTTTCACTGTACCTGGTCAAACAGCTGCTTGCCGTTGGTGCTGGGCTGGATGGCGAACTCCAGCTCAGCGTCCATGGTGGTGACGCGAACATTGACCTGTGGAAAGAAAACAAGAGAAAACAGGAGTTCAAACACTGATCCAGAGAAACCAGGATCCATACGTGGTACTGCAGAGCACTGCTTTGGTGTGTGTGTGTGCGATTGTGTGTTTGCAGAGTAAATACACAGAGCTCTGTGTTTATCTCTGGACAGGCTGAATAAAGGGAACTCCAACTCTTTGGTGCTTGGATACAATATGAAGCATGGGATTTAAAATCTGAATGTAAGCTCTATGCTTGTCACTGTGGGTGGAGGAGGTATGAATAAAACAGCCACTTCAACTCATTCACAAAACAGAACACACAACTTATAGTTTGGTGTTTAATGATTGATCGGAGTGACTTGTTCGTACAATAGAGGCTGTACATCGGACTGAAACCTGCCGTATCGGCAGAGACTTTAATGTCCACTTACAGGGATCCACCCACAGTGATTAACTTACAATTTCAAAACCAGTACAAACAGCATGACTGGTGCACGGCACGGAATAATGACGACTGACGTCAACCGTGTCCCTTAATAGGGAGAAACAATATTCAGTATTGTAGGTTTGGTCTGTAATCAGCAAACGGCATCTGAATTTCACACAAAGGCCTCGCAACAATGCACAAATATTTACAATAACTGCTTTGAGGCAACGCTCACACTGACAGTCTTCTCTTTGCGCCTAATGTCACATGTCTCTGGTATTTGCGGGGGTTATGAAAAGACAAAGATGCCCCAGAGTATTGAGTGAGCTTATTACTGCTTGGTGAAAATAATACAAAGAGGTTAGTGGACACACTGAGGAGAGGACGGCCGCTAACACAACCCTCCAGTGACATCTTTCAACTCCAGCCTATTGTGAGCAGTGATGAAAACAATTTTCAATGACGCCCACTGCGAAGAGGGGGATGTCTGGGGCAGAAACGGTGACTCGTCCAGTGAGTCAGAGCTTCATCGTCTCCCGTGAACCTACACAGGCTAATCAACTGACTGACAGACTTAAATCCTGCAGGAAAGGCAAATCCTTTGGATGGAAAGCACCTCACCGCTGCGCTCTCGAGGATATTGTAAGAAAACGGTATAGTCTAGACAGTGGATATTCAATGATGCTTACATCCAGCATGTTGACTCACTGGGGATTGAAGCCAGCAAACTTTTGCTTTCCCCAACAAATTTGCTCGGCTAAATGTGCATGCAATTTTCAACTTTTTTTACAAGACCATCCAGCAGAGCGACTTACACCGGCTTCAGGTCACAGCTAAAAAGCAGGGGAAGGAGGGGGTGGACACTGCATTTACTTCACACAGCAAAACAAAGCTCCCCTTTCAGCTGCTGTGCCCCAGCAGACCCCCGCTATCATCATCTACATCCTGGAGGAGCCAGACTCCCACAAACAGCCCAGAGAAATCACAGCAGCAGTGATCACATAAGTGTCCAAGTCCTACCCCTTGTTTTAAAACTGATTTTGTGATTCAACAGCAGCAGCTCGGACGGTTTGAGTTTCCTTCTCTCAGCGTCACAATCTATATTTAGAGCAGTTACATACGAATTACCTAGAAAGAAAGAAAAAAAACCACACACCCTAACAGTCAGAGAACGGAACATGTGAATGTGCGGAGCAGAGGAGCCAACAGAAACCACTGAGTGATATCTGATCTCAAAGTGAAGTCCTCCAACGGTAACTCACAATAAACTGAGGCCATTCACAGAGGTAAAGAAAACATGACACATATGCTAAAAATACACAGGGCAAAGACCCAGAGTTCCACAATGAACAACTTCAGTGGGAGGAAAGTGCAGACGCTCATATGACGCATATAAATCTGTGCTTCACGAGTCAGTCCTGTGGAAACCCACCCATTCATTTCAGCTTTAGATCACAACTCTGACCTGCTGAAACCACACATTAAGACATTTTCACACACTCGGTCGAGAGTACGACACTTTGGGAACTAAGAAACAACAACAACACCGGCTCTGTGGTAGCCCAGACAAAACTAGATTAATATAATGAAGTTTCAGTTCTTTAATGGTGAGACATTCGGAAACACATGTCTGCACCATGGACTCTAAATAAAGATGGACAACAAATCTTCCTCCTGATGCATCATCCAATTCCATTTCCAATCTTAACAAAACAGCTTCTAACTGGGACTGCACATGACAATTATATTCAGTCGTGAGTAATATGGTGATTCACTGTCGGTCATATCTCTGACAAGATCATAAATTGTATAGCTCATTTATTCATTAACAGAAAAAGGTAGTGCTCTGCAAATGAATCAATAAAAGAATTCACCAAGAATGTCAAACATCTATAATATGATCATAAACTGAATATCTCCCATTGTCTTTTCAAAGGTGAGGTTAAAGAGCAGCTCCCATTGAGGTGGTCATCTCCTCAGTAGTTAAACTGTGAATAGGCTGCGCCACATTCTTCAGCAAGGACCATTCAATATTTAACCCTCTGCATAGTTTGCATGGCTTTTAAAGTGTTTTGCAAAGGCTGTTGCCGTGGGGACGCCACTGAAAATGGCCATATAGCAATAAATGACTGCTGACGTTTGAGTGCGGAGCAGCAGCTAGGATGGAGAGAAAAGGCCCAGTGTGTCGCTCACTGAGGCTTCAGGAAGTGACATGGTGCGTGTTGAGTAGAGCGGGTGTGCTAATAAAAAACAGCTGATATGAGTCTTTCACAGACACATCGGTGCCGTGTTTATATTTGCAGATATGAAAACATTTATTTTACAGAATGAACGAAGCAGAAAAGAAGTTTAAAGTTATTTTCTTTATTCGTATTTATATATATTTGATGGTGATTACGTTTTCTTTTTATTAAAAGTTGTGAATAATAAATGGTTTAACTGTAAAATATCCTTTTTTTTGAATGACATCTATTTTTAATCAGAGGATATATTTTCTCCCCAATATCAGAAAATATCTAAATATCTGCCAGGCTCTATAGTTGTAAGTGTTTTTCTATAGGTTCTGTCAATATTAAACAGCAACAGACTAGTAACCACTTCAACCGAATCATCAATCAGGACTGGAGGGCGTTCCAAACATGACTGAGTTATCAATTATTAAAAGTAACAAATACTAACAATAGAACTGGACATGAAAAGGAAAACACCCATCCATGTTGGTCGTGACCACACCTTGTATGGTTTGCGTCAAGGGCAGCGGCCGCAGGGAAACAGGATTCTGGGAGAGCAGAGGCTCACAATCGTTTCCTCCTGACAATGTGTCATTCAGATAAGTGAAACATGAGTCACCAGCTCAGGAGCCTCCACTGCTCCTCAAAACTGACCCAACCTCCTGCTACCAGGCACCTTGCTCCTCTACATAATAATAACAACATTTAAAAACTCAGTTTCTCTTTTCCAAACACACCGCGGTGGAATGTTTGGTATCATGCCAGTAACTGAACTGTAAGAATTCAAGCTGCATGTAGGTTTCTGTGCCAGTCACAATCAAAATCTCAGGCAGGTTCACACTTTGATCTTTGATTCTGAGACTTAACTTCACAACTGAGCTAAAGCGGTCTGCTGTAATTCAACCCTTAAAGAGAAGTGAAGAAGAGGAGAAGCAGTCTGGAGTGAAGAGGAAAGGATCAGAATTAAAACCCTGAACATCATGTACAAGACATGTATCTTTGACTCGCATCAACTCCTCTGTAGATTGTACAGTCAGACTTTACGTGTCTTCAAAATATTCAACTTGTGTTGCTGTCCAACAGGTTTTATGATTAAATCTTTTTTTTCTTAAATTCTGCACATTTGCAGGGTTTCTGTGACTGTGGAGTGGAAACCCTGTTTTGCCTGTTTTCTCCTGTGATTACAATACAAATATCATCAACTAACAGGAAACTATTTTGATAATAAACACATTTTTTTGGCCATTTTTCAAGAAAAATGCCAGTTAATTTTTTTCTGTTTTAAGAGAACTTGTGGTTTTTCCTTATCATGCTGAAGATCTTTGTGTTTTGAATTTTCGGTAACTCCCAATGTGGGTTTAGAGCTACTGCAAAATCGATTCTTTTCCCCATTTTATATGAAAATTAATAATATGGACATTCCGCCGTCCACTGCCTTCCACTTCCATTTGTGAAATATTTCTTGCTACTTGCCTGAACCACTGACTCTTCAAAACAGAAATCTAATTTCACC
This sequence comes from Paralichthys olivaceus, assembly GCF_024713975.1. Lineage (NCBI taxonomy): Eukaryota > Metazoa > Chordata > Actinopteri > Pleuronectiformes > Paralichthyidae > Paralichthys > Paralichthys olivaceus. The sequence continues at coordinate 14,847,616 of NC_091111.1, forward strand.
CTCTTGTCTGATGTCAAAACATAAACCCTTATTTACATCTCTCCGCTGCTAAAAGTGAAACTTTAATTGAAAGTGGGGCAACAGTATCAAATGAACCACTTTATGTATGAGGGGTCAGTGACTGAACTGAATAATAAAATAAAAAAACGTTAAGCTCCCGAGTTCTTGATGTCATGGAAAAGAAAACAGTTTGATATTATCATCTTATAGAAAAAAGGCTGTTTTGTGGCAGCGGCTATCAGACAGTCATGATGTCATTTCCACAGCGACGCTCCTGACAACCCTGAGGCTACTCCAAACAAAGCCACAACACACGGTATGACGCTGACCGGAGGCTCTAGTCATTGTCATCACAACACGTCTGCATCATGATCTGATAAAGACTCTCTGGGAAATTTCTGCTCTTATCAGTTTTTAACTGAAATGTTATTACTTGTGAAATTTTTGCGATTGAAGTTTCAGCCACGTCTGGACTTTAAATCTTGCTTTTTTGAAAAAAAGGAAAAGAAAACATAGCATAGAGGGGAAAAAACACATTTAATGCTGAAAACAAAATGGAAATATGTTTTACTCATTTCCATCACATTTTCCTACATACTGTAAAATACACATAGGCTGTCATTCGCCTACTAGAAATTTCCGAACAGTGAACAGAGGGAGAGACGAGTGCCATGTGAGACTGAGCTGTATGGGATCGGTGGGGTGGAGCAACATGAGTCAGGAGCTGCTCAAGTAAAGGAGTACTTAATCAAATACTTTTCTTTTTGGTCTTTCCTTTGATGAAAAGTCACTGATGATAAGTAATGTGGGTCAGTTTTATAATATGACATAGTCTCTAAGAAGATGACAGGAGATGAAGTGGAGAGAAATCCCACATTGAAAATAACCTTCATACACTGAGAGACAACCCTGTGTTCATCATATACACTGTAAAAAACAAATAAAACCCAATCTGCGCGTCCCATTGATTCTCACAGTTCTTGTTTATGGCTCGATGATGTCCTTATACATATGACACACCCCCAGGATATGACATAAGCATGTGATCTGAGTGGCATTCCACTTTAACAGAGACCCCACTGATACTGCAAGTTTCTATGACATAATAAAATAAGTTCTCTCTTTTTTTTTTAAGCCCATCTTTTGTTGCTGAATCATTCATGGAAAGTTTGACAGAGGCGACCAATTTAAAAAAAACATTGATATGCAAAGTGTTTCACAATGATCACTCAACTTGAAAGTTAAGGAACTCATGGCATCTATAAGAACGCTTGCAATCTGCCACTGCCAAGAAAGTGTTTAAAATATTTTTTTTTCCAAGACAACAAAGACATCACAAACCCTATCAACAACTATCGCAATATGACAAAAGTTCAATATTTATTGGTATATTGCTTATAAATTGTACAACTACAGAGAGGAGGTATAACTCATAATTGATCTACCTTAGAAACCACAATCGTCACTCATGAATATCATGATGTGGCATTTATCGCGATGATTATCAATATCAATTTATATGAAAGAAATGTGTCTTTATATGATTTTCCGTCATATTTTCCAGCACTGATTCCATAGCCAATAAAATGATCACATCTCATATCCTCACTAATCCATTTAGATTCAAGTTTTCTCTCATTTTAAACTAGATAAAATATTCTGACATCACTAAAAATGTGAGTAAACTAAAAATATAGAACAGTTTATAAAAACCTATGTGATCAAAACTCCATGTACATTTGATCATTATTATATTATTATTTATTATCAATACATCCTCCTCCGTCATATTTCCTCTGATCTCCGGAGCCTATAGGTTGTGACACAACAACAAGTGAGTGAAAATGTCAATAAATCAAAGGCATCTTACCGCTTTGGGCATGTTTCTGTCCTTTCCGTTCCTCTGTGCAAGGAGCCGTTCGTTTTAAAAGAAGAAGAGGCCTGAGCTCCGTGTGACTTCTCTCTGCGTCTTCTCTGAAAAGAGAGAAAGAGGAGAAACGAGTTTGAGACACTTGTGCGTTACTTAAACCCGGCGGAGAGCGCCTCGACACTCCTGCGGGCGACAGTCATCACGATGAATCACCGCGAGAGGAGGCGACAAGCTCACAGCAGGAAACTGACAAAGCGCCTGAACGCCAATCTGAGCCGCCCTTCAAAATAAGAGCATACGAGTCTTGGCAACTCTGGTAATAGACTGGTTCTTCTTACCTCATCACAATGTCACCGAGCCTGTTCCTGAGTTATTATCATCATTGTTTGTGCTGACAAGACAAAAAAAAATTGTCGGAAGCACTTGGGGACTTCCTGGACAAAACTTTTGAACTACCTGTAAAAAATGTTTTAGATAAACAGCTTTTCTTCATCTATTCTTTTATGACTTTGAGTAACTATTCTCTGTTAAATGTATTGCAAGTTTTTATATAAAAAGAATTGTATACACTGAAGCCATCGTTCGAACCATTACACCACCAGCACAGACAGAAGCTAGGACTTAGTCAATATTGGCAATATTTTTAAAAAGTTATTATTTCCTTGGAATTAAAAAAAAAAAGACAACTCCATCAAGTTGATCTCTTCAAATTCTTCAATCTTGTCTGAATAACTTAAAAAAAACTAAGAGAACTTAGCAATAATTTAAAACAGGGAAAATTAGCAAATCTTAACATTTCTGCACTGGGACCAGAGAACATTTAATTTTCAGTGACATGCCAATTATTATTTTTTAGACATTGCACGAGTTGGGTTTGTTGTTTCCTTAATAAATCATTCATTTAGTCAATAAATAAATAAAAAATGATCATGGTCAAAAACGTCAGAGACAAAACCAAGGTGGTATATAAAATATTTCATTTTCAATTATATAAAACTGAGGATAGGCAAATCAGAACATTCGCGAAATTAGAACCAATTGTTTCTTATGTGACTGATTACTTTTTAATATGGTGTTAAAACCATAAAAAACTATAACAATGCAATACCATGACCTGTGGCTTATCCTTCCAATATAAATTATTCTGTCTAATATCCAAATAACCTATTAGTTTAATGCCAGTGGTGTTTAATGGTTTAAAGGGTCCTCTCTGGTCCCTGACATTAGTTTTATTGTGAAATCAGACACAGGAAATTAAAGATTTTTAATCCACCTTGATGAATTTGACTCATGCAGGCAGCAGCAGCAGGTTTCATATGGTCCTCAGCCTCACCCAGTAGCTGTGAGAAACCTAGTCTCCACCCTGCTCTTGTTTAACTCTTATTCTGAACATTAACGAACAAACCCTCATTAATGTCAACTCAGGTTTATCTGTGTGGATGAATAAAGTGGATTCTACCAACACAGAAACAATATTGCATTAAACCACAGAATCAACAGTTAGATTGTATCATTTTGAAGCTGTAACAAAAATTCAACAAAGATGATTATCAGTGATTCATTTTCTTGGAAAGGTTTCGTGTGTGTGACACCGGTTCACACCCATAGCTACAGGGAAACTAACGAGCCAAGCAAACGAGAAAATCCACCTTTAGTGTTTCTGAACGACCCAAACAGACCACACAGATTTTATAAGTTGTAAAGCGGTGGAATAGTTGAAAGAGTCGAAAGAAAGAAAGAGGTGTGAGTGTTGAACCGAGGCTGTGATCGTGTTGAGCTGCAGTCACACACACATCCTCAGTTTAATCCCACTGACACCTGTTGGGAGATTTGTCTCTTTTGTGCACAGCAGGCAGAAAGTGCGCGGAAAACAAAGTGCGTAAAGTGGGTAGCTTTTACGCAGCAAGAGCGCAGGGTTTGTTTCGCCGGTTAAATATCTATTGACTTACAGTTGAAGTCTTGCTGATGAGACGAGGTGCTGGTGAGAGAGACGCTTCGCAGCCGCAGATTTCCCCTCCCTCTGTTCAGCCAGGCGCAATATGGCGCTCATCCATCCAACCAGCCAACCGTGGAGGAGGCCCGGCCCAGACAGTACCTGCTGCTGCCGGTAGGGTGCTGCTGGAGGAGGAGGAGCGGTTCACAACCATGGGTCCGGGGACCCACTGAGGGGGTTTACGCATAAAACTAGTTTCAGTATTGTGTGTTCAGGGAGATTTTATCTAAAGATGGACTTTCCCCACCCACAGCAGGGTCCTCAAGAGCCAATTCATCGTTAGAGGATTTAGGATTTAGGGGCAATAGAAGTTTCAAACAAAAATGGCAACCTTAATTGTGAACTATAATGTATAGTTGTATTTGAAAAACGTACTGTGGCTGTTATTTAAAGACAGTAATGATTAGGGCTCATTTCACGAATTTGGTTGATGGTTTACCTGATTATCTTAATAATAGAATAATAATAATGGATTTTATTTATATAGCTAATTTCAAAGCCTAGTTAATGGTTTTAAGATTAAAAAAAAAACAAGTTTAAAGCAAATGATAGGTAATATTTCAAAATAAGAAACTATTAAGATCACACAGCAATAGATCACATACAGAAGATAAAATAAAACATTATATAATGATTAAAATAGATGGTGAGATCAGAACAACGAGAAAGCACACCTATAAAAAATTGTGTCAAGGAAATTTTAAGTGGAGGAGGAGTTTCCCCACCCACAAGCAGAGCCCTTAAGAGTCAATTCAACATTTAATTTAGGAGTCGATAGAACTTGAGAAGAAATCAGGATTTCAACCTCAACTGTGAACTGTACTGTATAGCTGTTGTATAAAAGCCAGTGAAGACTATGGCTAATTCCTGGTACATTAAATCACTATGCAAACACCACAGTTTAATTTGTTACATGATCATTTTAAAGCATAACCAAGAGTGTCTGTCTCCCAAAAAACAGTAAATTAACAAAGGAATAAATAAATATGATGTAAGTGTAATGGCTAATGTTTTTAGGTTATTTTGTAATTCATTTTAGGATTTTACTATAGTGTTTGAAACACAATTCACTAATTTTCCCAGACAATAAATGACAAACCTATTTAACCTTAATATAACATAAAATTCAACAGTATCACAAAGTAATACCAGTGACATCATATATGTTGCAACACCTTTCTGATGTCAGGTTTCATTTGATTGATTGATTGTGTTTAAGCCACTTTCCCTGAGAAAACTTCAGGTGGATTATTTGAGCAACACCTGCTAAAACCATCTATGTCTCTTAATAAAAACATTCAATCCTCATCTGTCTGCTGTGTAAAGCTACACCTCCTGGGCAGTTTCATCACAGCACAAACTTGTCTTTTGTTTTTTGCTGTTGCACAATATTTCACCAGTGGAGGAAGTGACACTGAACCAAGGAAGTACTGCCAGGAGAGGGGGGAGGTGGCATAGGTGAGCTGACCAATGAGGTGGCAGGATTAAAATAGAGCCGTATATATCAGAGGTTAGACCTACTTCTCACCATTATACAAAAGTAAAGAGTGACGTGACAACTGTACACAACACTTAGCTCTACAAAACCTGGCTGTGCCCTTCATCATCATCGTCATCGTCACAGTCACTTCCTTAACTACAATAGTTTTTGAGTTAATTTAGTATCTTATTGGATAAAGTATACACAAACTAAAAGTAGAACATGAAGATGATAACACAAACCTTTTTTTTTTGGATATAGTCATGTTAACTGAGAGGAAGAGTGAGTCTTTCCAAGTAATGCAAAACATTCTTGCATTTGCCTGTTAGTGTCCCTGAATGAACTGTTTGCAGAGCAATGTCAGATGCAAATAAATGAGCCACAGGAAGGTGCTTTGAATTTCCAATGGTCCTTTTAAATGCTTAGAGTTCCTTAGTCACTTTTGTTCACCTTTCTCCAATAAAAGAGGCGGTTTTACAAGTAGAAATGTATTTTAATGAAAGTTTCATGCCATTGAATCATCGCAGAGTCTTTTCATGTTATACGTCAGATTCGTCTGGTTGTGTCTCCAGGTCGTTGAACTCCTCCAGTCTCTTCTGGGCGACATCATATATGATATCTGAAACAGTCATAAACACAACCGACTGTGATCTCTGTGATGTTTGCAAATAACCACTAGATGGCGGTCCAACAGTGTCTATGACCTGATGACCCCTGGAGGATTCATTGTGAAAAAACTTTTGTCTGTCAACTATAATCTCTAGAGAGAAAAGGTGCACTACACAAATCTTGTTTGGGTTTTAGACCAAACTTTCAAGAGGGTACAAACTAATTGGATTATATCTGTTACTGTTATTTGTACTTTTGTATAATATTTTGTGTGTTTGCGTATTTGTGAACTACTCAGTGAGAAGAAAAACGCCTTAATTTAAAGTTATGATACTGAATTCTCTTACTGTCCAGAAGCTGTCTAGCTGCGCATCTCTTTTCCAAACTGTTGTTGACCTCATTCATTAGCCATGGTAGGAAAGATGTTTCAATATCTGGAAATCAGAAACAAATATGACAACAGGTTAAAGGTAGTTGAGTGCCGTGATGCCCCTGTGTGACAGTAAAGGGGGCAACTTGAGTTTGAATCATGCAGGAAAGCATTGTGGCAAACGGAGGCTGACCTCTCTCCACGGGGTCGTAAAAGTAGCCATGGTTTCTGAGCGAGGTGAAGGCTGCAGGTAGAAGGTCAGCCAGGTACTGCTGCGTATACGCCCGGGCGGCAATCTTCTCTGCAGTCTCTCTTTCTTTCTCCAGCACCGCCTTCTGCTGTGCAATCCTACGCTCCTGAAGATAAGTGAGAACGTTTTAAATTACAGGTTTATTTTCTGTTTCTGTTCTTGATAAATTCTTCTCATATGGCACAATATAAAACAGCAAGCAAGGACTTGTGAAACTGACACTGATTTAAATTGGGGAAAAAAATCCTAGTAATCAACTGAAAAAAGTTAAATACTGAAGAGCATAGCATCTGCTTCATCTGATTTGCTTGACAGTGGCATTACCATTGCAGCATAAGTAAACAAACCTATTAGCTAATAGATTTACTCTTGAAATCTAGGGGGAGAGATGCAGCATAAAGTTCAGTGAAATGATTTTCTGAAATGTACTTACTTTTTCTTCACTGTGGCGTCTCTCCTGCTCCTGAAGGCGCTGCACTTCTGCCAGCTCGATATTTCGGAGCTCTTGGAAAGCCTTCTGCTGGGCCTTCAGATAGGCCAGCTCCTCCTCCTCCATCACCTCCAGCAGAGACTGCTCGATTGTCTTACCCACCAGCACCTCCAGCACGGGCTGTACCTCCCTGTCAAAGTCAAACAACTACACAACATACTGTTCATAAGTGGTGCTGTGCTGTGTACTTTAAAATATTAAATTTGATACTTGATTTGAACAAACCTGCAGATATTCTACATGTTATTTGACATTTACTTAATCAAGGTTGGGAGACTTACAAAAGACAAGCAATGGATGACTTGTGAAGCAACAGTTCCCACAATGCATCTCTTCGCCTATTCACCATTTTAAACACACCTCAATAACCCAGATGATGTGATTGATTTATAATCGATAAAATGTGGCCACATCTCGTTTGTTTTACCCACCTCTCCCTCCTCTATCTGTGTTGCAGCATCTTTTCCAGATTTGGCGGGTATGAAGAGTGGGGATGCTGGTCTGTCCAGGAAAGCATCAGTCTGACACTCAATATCTGTGGTCACTATAACATCACTCAGTTCTTCAAGATAAAGATCTGAAAATAAAGGACAGAGTATTTCAAAAAGACACTTTCATAACACGCAGAGGTGAAACTTCTGAAGCTGTTAAGAATAATGTTTCACCTGTTTGTACATCAGTGTGTTTTCTGCCCTGCACAGCTTCAGGAGTCTTGGGTCTGCTCTGCTCTTGAGCTCTCTTTAGAGCGACAGCTCTCCGCCGGATGTGCTGCTGTCTCTGTAGTTCAGCAGGGTCTGGCTGAGCTGTCTGTAAATGGGGCGTGACAAAAACACATCTTTAAAATAAAGTGTTCTAAAGGAAAACAAATCAACCAGGAAGACAGCAAAGAAAAAATGTATATTTCAAACTTACGGTTGGTATGATGTGGTGAGCATAAGTATTTCCTCGGACAACACGACGGTCATACATAATGTTTCCATAGCTACTGTGTGTCCTGCGTTGCCAAAAAATAAAAACATAAAGCAGTCGAGCATTAGCAGCTGAACGTGACACTCGTTAACACCAGCACTTCTTTAGCTTAATAAATTGTTTCCGGATGGTACGAACTGTTCATCCGGAGCTTCTTTGAATTTGCTGCGGGTCTCAACGGCCCGGGGTCGGCTGGAGAAGGTGTACGTCCCGCTAGGTTCTCTGTGGTTGTGAGGAGCAGACGCCATGTTTCAGGGAAGTGTCACCGCCGTAACCACAACAATGAGGACGAGCTCAGATTGTGGCAGCGGCGGTTGCTCGCAGAGGCACTTCCGGTGGCAACAGAAACCGCCTCGGTCATGTCAAGGCAGCTGCCTTTGATGCCACACTGTTCGAGGGCAAGTTGTCAGGCTGAGTCCACGGAGGGCGATATTTATACAGGCTGGCTTATCCTGTTAACATACAGTGAAATGGACTGATATTGAAGCAAACTGCTATTTATACTTTCCTGGCTGTAGCCAATCATTTCAAGTACATCTCCACCAAGGTACAACTTGAGAAAAACTAAATGTTGCTGTTGACGACAGATAGACATTCAGAATGTGTGAACAATCGCCTTTTATTTTTTTAAGTTTGAGTAATTTGTGCAAATGCAGATCATAATAACTAAATTATAGCATTAAATTATAGCATTGTGTATTGTAAAGACATATTGTGTCAGTGATGGTAAATGTTGATAGTGGAAACTTTAACAGGGCGACAGAGCTGCAGTAACAGACACACACAGCAGGTTCTATATGTGTCAAAGATAACAAAGGTATTGTAGTAAGGATTTAAAGTGACTTTAATATTTAACACCTTTGACGTTCACAAGGCACGAACATTAATTGGCTCATGATACATCAACAACAGCTTCTCACCGTCGTCATTTCAGACAGAAGAGTAAAGTCAAAGCAAATTTGAGTCTTTTTATGTAACTCATTGAAAATAAAGCAGTGTTCCAGTTTCAGTCATTAAGCATCATGTTCCATTGACATCACTGCCATGTCCTACCACAGTCTATGGTCCTACCACATATGTGTGTACCAGATTAGCTCAACTCTCTATCAACATCTAAAAATGATGCCTGGATAAAGTTCTTTACACAGAAAAACAGACCATTCCCGTTGACATCAGAAACTGGTTACAGCACCTTGGCAGTCTTGAAATGTTTGGCCCAAAGACTGTTCTGTGGATCAGAAAGTACAACTGATATAGTATTTGTAATATAAAACACTATAGGCTAACACACCTTGGAATTAGCTCTGACACGAGACCTAAAGCTGCTAGACTAAAGACAAGTGAAGGAAAGACATTTCAATACTTAAGAGAAAAGAAGAACATCTTTACTGTGTTGTCATTGATCTTTAGAGAAACCCAGTGTGGGGAGCCCAAGCGCTCATCTACATTATGTGCTGACTAGTACATTTATTTTCCATGGGGACTGGATTACTTTGGCTACGAAAAAAATATTATGTTATTTGTTCTGTGTCGCCGTCAGGAGTCTGAAGTGTGGCACAGGCACATCTTATAAATGATCAGCAGACAAAAATAAAATAATTAACATGGCATGGGCCCATAAAATGCTTAATACATTTTGTTAAAGTTTAACTAAACCCCTAAAACATTTTTTTCAGATGAAAACTTCTGTAAAGAAAATATTTATTTGGGAATTTCGGCGTTTTAAATATGAGTACAGAAAACGGAACCGAATAAAATAGATGTGAAGGGATGACACCATAACTGTATCAACGATCCATTCCCCAGAACGATAGAAAGTAAGAAAACGTTCAAAAACTAGTCTAACCCCCGAAGAAGTCACAATCAGCAGGAGTTGCTCTTAGACTGTGTGGCAGCAGAGGAAGCTGCCTCCAAACAAAGGTGGGAGCTTGTCGCGGCTGGTGCCCTAATGCCGCCTGGCAGCAGTGTTTTTTTTAAGTTTCAGTGCAATGACACAAAACATAGGCAAAGCATTAACAACATGCTAATGAAACACTCATGCCAATAAGTCATTGCTGAGTCTTTCCATGTTATACGTCAGATTCGTCTGGATGAGTCTCCGGCTCCTTGAACTCCTCCAGTCTCTTCTGGGCAACGTCATTGATGATATCTGAAACAGTCATAAACACAACTGACTGTGATCTCTGTGATGTTTGCAAATAACCACTAGATGGCGGTCCAACAGTGTCTATGACCTGATGACCCCTGGAGGATTCATTGTGAAAAAACTTTTGTCTGTCAACTATAATCTCTAGAGAGAAAAGGTACACTACACAAATCTTGTTTGGGTTTTAGACCAAACTTTCAAGAGGGTACAAACTAATTGGATTATATCTGTTACTGTTATTTGTACTTTTGTATAATATTTTGTGTGTTTGCGTATTTGTGAACTACTCAGTGAGAAGAAAAACGCCTTAATTTAAAGTTATGATACTGAATTCTCTTACTGTCCAGAAGCTGTCTAGCTGCGCATCTCTTTTCCAAACTGTTGTTGACCTCATTCATTAGCCATGGTAGGAAATTTGTTTCAATATCTGGGTATCAGAAACACAAACAGGTTAAAAGTAGTAGAAGTATAAATACACAGATCATATTATTGGAAAAGGGGGTTACTGAGTTTGAATCATGCAGGAAAGCATTGTGGCAAACGGAGGCTGACCTCTCTCCACGGGGTCGTAAAAGTAGCCATGGTTTCTGAGCGAGGTGAAGGCTGCAGGTAGAAGGTCAGCCAGGTACTGCTGCGTATACGCCCGGGCGGCAATCTTCTCTGCAGTCTCTCTTTCTTTCTCCAGCACCGCCTTCTGCTGTGCAATCCTACGTTCCTGAAGATAAGTGAGAACGTTTTAAATTACAGGTTTATTTTCTGTTTCTGTTCTTGATGAATTCTTCTCATATGGCACAACGGTACTTAAACCTACATGCCTTTTAATAAGGCTGTTGTATTTGCTGTTGTAAATGTTTGATAGTATAGTTACGTAAAAACAATGTCATTTTATGACCATGACAACAGAGAGTTTACATGTGAACATCACAAGAACTGAGCAGATAGTGTGTGCAAGACACGACAACAACCAAAGAATCAAGAAAATCTTTAAACAAAAGATAATTGATTGACATGTTATGTCTGGGTGATGCAGTGTACAAAACAGCAGAAGGACTTGTGAAACTCAAATGATTCCTCAAACTGCCAACAATACCTTACAGGTGGAGCTCCACTGTATTAAAGCACCCAAACACTTAGTTTAAGTACTTTCTGTAACATGAATTTGAAGTGAGAAAAAAATCATTCAGTTATAAACTGATAAAGTTAAATACTGAAGAGCATAGTTAATCTGCTTCATCAGGATTGTGAGGTTACAGTTTGATCAGATTTGATTGACAGCTGCGTTAACATTGCAGCATAAGCAAACAAACCTATTAGCTAATATATTTACTCTTGAAATCTAGGGGGAGACATTCAGCATAAAGTTCAGACCAGAATACTCAACTTTGATAAGCGTAACGTGCGAGTGAAATGATTTTCTGAAATGTACTTACTTTTTCTTCACTGTGGCGTCTCTCCTGCTCCTGAAGGCGCTGCACTTCTGCCAGCCTGTTATTCCGGAGCTCTTGGAAAGCCTTCTGCTGGGCCTTCAGATAGGCCAGCTCCTCCTCCTCCATCACCTCCAGCAGAGACTGCTCGATTGTCTTACCCACCAGCACCTCCAGCACGGGCTGTACCTCCCTGTCAAAGTCAAATAACTACACAACATACTGTTCATAAGTGGTGCTGTGCTGTGTACTTTAAAATATTAAATTTGATACTTGATTTGAACAAACCTGTAGATATTCTACATGTTATTTGACTTAATCAAAGTTGGGAGATTTACAAAAGACAAGCAAAAGATGAGGGATTAGGCTCACGGTAAAATCAAATACTCTGGAAGCAACAGTTCCCACAATGCATCTCTTCACCTATTCACCATTTTAAACACACTTCAATAACCCAGATGATGTGATTGATTTATAATCGATGAAATGTGGCAACGTCTCGTTTGTTTTACCCACCTCTCCCTCCTCTATCTGAGTTGCAGCATCTTTTCCAGATTTGGCGGGTATGAAGAGTGGGGATGCTGGTCTGTCCAGGAAAGCATCAGTCTGACACTCAATATCTGTGGTCACTATAACATCACTCAGTTCTTCAAGATAAAGATCTGAAAATAAAGGACAGAGTACTTCAAAAAGACACTTTCATAACACGCAGAGGTGAAACTTCTGAAGCTGTTAAGAATAATGTTTCACCTGTTTGTACATCAGTGTGTTTTCTGCCCTGCACAGCTTCAGGAGTCTTGGGTCTGCTCTGCTCATGAGCTTGTTTAAGATCGGCAGCTTTCCGCTTGATGTGCTGCTGTCTCTGTATTTCAGCAGGGTGTGGCTGAGCTGTCTGTAAATGGGGCGTGACAAAAACACGTCTTTAAAATAAAGTGGTCTAAAGGAGAACAAATCAACCAGGAAGACAGCAAAGAAAAAATGTATATTTCAAACTTACGGTTGGTATGATGCGTTGAGCAAAAGTATTTCCTAGGACAATACCACGGTCATATGTTGTGCTTCCATATTTATCCGGAGCATCTTTGTATTTGCTGCGGGTCTCCACAGCTGGGAGTCGGCTGGACAAGGTGTAAGTCCTGCTAGGTTTTCTGTGGTTATGAGGTGCAGACGCCATTTCTCAGGAAACTGTCACTTGTAATGAAAGCAATAAGGGCAAAATGTCTCTAATAATGGTAAGCTCAAATCATAGCTCAGTGTGGCGCTTCTGGTGGCAAAATAAAATTCCACTAATATGTAAAGGCAGTTGCCTTTGATGCCACACTGTTTAGAGGCAGCTGCTTTTGAAGATGGTGTTTCTAATTTTTAATGGTTCTTTTATGTACTTAGAGTTATTTAGTCACTTTTGTTCACCTGCTCTAAGAGTGATACCGTTTTTAAGATAAAATGTGTTTCTTGGGGTTTTTGGAATTCATATTTCATAATTACAGTTGGTATAATGTGTTGAGCATAAGTATTTCCTCTGGCAACACGACAGTCATACATAACGTTTCCATGGTTACTGTGTGTCCTGCGTTGTCAAAAAACTTAAAAGATGTCTAGTTTGTCCAGTTTGAACGACTGTAAAAAACATGTTGGCCTCCACAGAGAGGACCTTCTGCTGATGTAAATGTAAAGCATTTAAATATAAATGGCCCATTCTAGGGTAAACGACAATTCGTACAATTTAGATGAAACACACTAGTGAAAACATCACTAGGATTATTTTATATTCAATTTCTGCCAATAGATCCTTTCACCTTTAATCTTACAGACTAGAACACTGAAACAACCCACCTCATAAGTCTTAGTACAACCTGTTGAGTTGAACACTTCCTCCACAAAGAAGTCAAAGGTGACCAAAAATTAGCATTTTCAGGTTTTTGATTATCATGGTGAGAACACAGAAGGAACAAAACAAACTATTATCATCGGCTGCGCTGCAGACTTCTGCTGCCACCTCTGCACATTTAAACGGTGCACATATAAAACAGAGCAGTGCAACATTTGCACGCGACAGTGAAATGTAGGTGGCATGTGCAAAGAAAAAAAGCTGGAACTTGCCTTGGCGCGACACAAACCACAAAGATTTTCAGCTCTGTGAAAAGTGTCAGAGGTTAAGGGAGCACCGTCATTTGTTTCTGCATCAGAGATTTTTGGTTAAGGACAACCGTGCCTCAGTTTTTCAGCAAAGCACAAATATACCACGACCACCTCAATGTCTACTATCACTCCCATCGATACCAGTACTCCAGAGATGATGGTGCCACATATTAGCATATTAGATTTGTTGCATAACGGGCAAAACTGACTGTTTACTTTAAATATCCAAACAAAAGGATTGCATAATATCTCCATGAAAACTACACTGTATTCACAACACCAGCCAAATATAGTCACAGCTGTGAAGTAAGACTCTGCTGGAGTTACATCATCTGATCTTTTTTTATTTTTTAACTAATGTCTTTTCAGATGAGTGTGGAGCCCTTTGTGTCATCGGGGGATGGGATTTGCTCCCCTCCCTGCATGTTATATTGTTTGTGCTTCCACCGTCACAAATCATTACTCGTTATCGAAGGGGGGACTGTTCAGCTCGTCGCTGTGTTCGCCTCCTCTCATTAATGTTGACAGGCAGCCAGGAGGTTTGCATAATCAACCGGGCATACTTCCAACACATCCATCTTTTTTTTTTCTTTCCATGGAAGCGACTCACTGCATAAGCTTTTATTTCCATTTTTATTTGTTTAAGACTTGAAGATTTTATTCAATTTCGCACCATCGACAAACTTAATTTGAATATCTTGACTATTTCAAACTTAGCGTAGGAGCAGAAAAATAATGCACTTCTTCTGCTGTCTTGCTCGCTCCGCCCTCTGCAAATATCCCCATTAGATAGATAGATAGATTGATAGATAGATAGATAGATAGACATACTTTATTCATCCAGAGGGGAAATTCTTGAACTAAGAAGGGACTAAGAAAGGACTTCTTATTTTTATTTTTAGACACACAGATCATGAGTCATAACGTAGACAAGGGGGAAAAATAGCTATTACTGAAGCAGCGATGTGCATGTGCTCTAAGTATAATAAGAGGTAACTATGTGGCAAAGCAAGCAGTTAGAGGTCAGAAACATACACAGTGCATGTACTGTAGTAATTGTATCATGTACAATGTTAGCGGAAGTACACAATAACACACAGTTGAGCTGTTTGATGGAATCTAATGCAACAGGATTACATTACTAAGCTGCCTAAGCGTAAAATGCTCAGTTTTATTGTGTCTATGATCATATACAGAAAAATCTATATCACTGAGGCCAAGATCATGAGTCCTGAGTGCACATGTGTAGATCGTGTGATTGCAACATAACTATCTCCATGGCAACTGAGCTAATATCATCCTTGGAGGAAGTCAATCAATCAATCAATCAATCAATCTGCTCACTCACACTCACTTGAATGAGTTAATTTAAAATAAACAACAGTGACCAGTTAAAGTGTAAATTCTTTTTTCTAAGTGTAACTATCCACAGAGCTTTAAATCCACTTGATTAAATTCACTTCATCCAGTTTAAAATTCACTATATCCAGATAAATATCAGTGAGTACCCCTGAACATGTCATTTTTCATCTGGCTTGTGATCATTTTTAAAGCTGCAGTTTGTGGTGTTCTTGTTTAGAGACAACTGAAAATGTCAATCAATGCATATCTAACTTGACAAAACAGAGACGATTATCAGATTCAAGTGGCCCATTGCTCATGTTCTGTTCTGTGATCAGCTGGTTGGATGTTTGTTGATAGACATGTGTTCTTCATAAAACAAACACTACAGCACACTCTGAAAATATATGACTGAATTCACAATCGATTAGGATTCTGGACGTAAGATACACAGCTCAAAATGACATAATCACCAAAAGGTAGAAGTTAAACAGCTAAAGCCGGACCAGGGTGTCCTTTATTTTTATCTCAGTCCATTCTATCAATCCATCCACTAACTCACTTCAGCTCTTCTAGTTCTGGCTGCAGTGTTAGCATTCACGGTGTTATGAAGTGTATATGAATTGTATATAAGATGGACGACATGACAGTTCCCAAAAAGTGAATCCAGAAGGTTTCAGCTGCTGGCAGCAGAACATAAATCCCACCTTCTCCATGTTAACAGATGGGACATTGAGAAAGGGACATGCCAAATATGTTTTTGTAATTTTAGGTAGTCCTTATCACACTGTTGTATGGTCAAGTTTTCATGTTTTTTTCAATTAAGCTTGTGGTTTTGTTGTGTTTTTTATTGCGTTGCAAGATCTTCCTCTTTGTTTGTTCTCCCTTGACATAACAATAGTGAGCGCAGTGTTTTTCTTTGACTCAGATTTTTATAAAGTTTATATTATATTACATTTTTAATAATTCCTGCAGTACAAGTGAAATGGATGTTTGGATAACAGCCGTTTATTCTTGTGTAATTCATTATTCAAAATGAGAATTAACAGAGGTTATCAGTCTTACTCTTAAATTTCACCATTTACTTTAGCTAAATGAGGCTCAAATCAATCACATTGCAGGGTTTTAAATTCAAACAACTTGTCACAGGAAGGAAACAATGTGATAAAAAGCTGCAGAAAGGAAGGAAGACGTGGTGGCATCAGCTCATCTTGCAGTCACCGACAAGAGGAACAGCGATTCAGAGAAAAACCAAATCCGTCCATGTGACCATGTCTGGTTTCCTTCTGTTTCAACAAACTGTGTGAGCCAGAACACGCTGTTCTCTCATTTGAGGCTTGTTAGCCGCTGTTATGCAACAGCCCTACAGAATAGAAGTTGACCCAAAGGACCTTTCTCAATGTTCCTAGAGACAGAGGAGAAAACTCACTTTTTTCTTTCAGCCATTTATTTTTCTTCTATCTTTGAACTAAAACAATTTATGATTCCTTGGCAAAGGTTACCATTCTCTATCTGTGTATCTATTTACATTTTCAGCAAACAAGTAAACAAAGCATTAATTTATCAGGAAAGTGCTTAAATGTAGTTGAAGAAGTAGCTCAAGATGAAGAGGGTTTCCAAAAAAACATCAGCAGTCTGCTTAACATGCTCAACTGTACATTGTCTCTACAGCAATAAAACTGATAGCATATTTTCTCCATAGCAAACTGTGTTTTCATAGCTTCATTGCGATAGACTAAATATCTATCATAACATCATACATTTAATATCTGTACTCTAAACAGTACTACATGGACAGTGCAACCAGAGTGGCAGCACATAGCGCACATTCAAAGTGAAACAGTGATACATTTTTATTCACAAAACGATGAGATAAAGATAAGAAGTAGGAAGTAGCTGCTATTATAAGGCTACAGTAAGCAACACAAACCAACACAATAAAATTAAGCTTTCCAGGTTAGAAACCTTCTGATGTGGCCCAGAAGGAATAAGAATTAAAAAGACGCAAGATAAGTCCGAGATGTGAATCAGTTCCAGAGTGAATCAAACGTAAGACTCCTTGGCATAAGAAAACTCCTCAAACACAGGCTGACTGCATCTCCGTGACACAATCTCATGGTGGCTTTTAGACTGGGACTCAGACATGGCTCTCTGGCGGTAAGGATGTTGCCGCTCGACAACCCTGCCATTGTCCTGCGCTGCTTGGGAAATACAGTCTGTGAACTGAGTGACGGGGCAGGTAGGTGGGAAGTCATAATTCACAGAGGATGGGCGGGACCTCCTCTCCAGCGTCATTGCATCTTGTACAGTCATGGCTCCATACTGTGGAGGGAGGCCCATATTCTGCACTGCCCGCTCATATGGCGGAGGCTTGCAGGGCAGCCTGCTGTCCACCTGCTTAAACACCTCGATGGCTGACATCGGACGTGGTCTGTGCAGAGGCTCAATTGGAGAATCTGCTTCGCTCTGAGAGTCCTCCTGCAGCGTTTCACAAGGGAAGGAGTTTTCCTTCAGAGAGTCTCTCTTCAGGCTGCTCCTGCCGAACGCTCCTAGACTCCTGGTCCTCATTAAAACTTTACTGGTCACCCTCATAGACTGTGATCTCTTCTTCTCATCTGAAATCGGTCCGACAATGTCTTGTTGAGTCTTTTCATGCACTGACGTCGGGCTGGAGGTGTTTGTTCTCCTGGGGCGGGCTGGTGACCCCACTGGGGAGCTGGTGAAAACAGAGCCCTCTGATTGGTTTGAGGCAGCGCTCTCCAGGGAAGAGCACGAGCAGTCCTTGACGTGATTACCTGCCATGTAGGGCGACGGATCCAAGTTTGAGCAGCTGCTCAGTTTTGGAAAAGACAGGACCGGCCTGTGTCCTCTGAGCAAGAACGAGTCATCAGAGATCTGCTTTTTCAGAGGCTGCTCCTCAAAGTTCCTCCGCTCCATGGAGCAGTCCTCGTGGCTCCGGGCGTGGCCAAACAGGCTCTCATGGTTGGGCGAGGTGAGGATGATGGGCTCAGAGCATCGACGGTGGAACGGCAATTTGGGGTTGAAGGCGCTGTTCGATGCCCAAGAAGTGGGGCGGCTGGAGGGACTTAGAGAGGAGGATGAGCCACACCCTCCATGTGTGGAGCAGCTGCTCTCTCCTGCCTCTCCATCGCCATCTAAGTCAGTGCTGTCATACGCTGAGTCATGATGCTGGGACGACAGAGAGTCTGTAGAGTGAGAAAAGAAAGATTATTCGATCTCTGCATTTATTTTCATTTCTTGTTCATGCTGAGGAATAAAATAAAATTGCAACGTTATCTCTCTAACTACGGGCAGATACAGTTAGTATACCAGGGTGTATATAAACTCATTTGCCAGGTTCATGTTGTAGTTTTATTTGTGTGCTAATATCTGAATTGTTGAGAAAGAACTACAACACACAGAGACATTAAAACTATGCCAGTTTTCTTCAAAAGTAAAACAACACAAGCAGCGTTTACCTTCTCAATTGGTAGCAGGAGCAACATGAGTGCATGTTTGTTCAATAAATATATTAATGACAGAAATTATGAGGAGGTTATAGTTTTCATGTATAAATACCTGCATCAGAATCCAGCAGGTTGGGGATGTTTTCTCCAAGTATGTCACAGTTCTTGATCAGGACCTCAGTGAGTTCTATGACCTGCAGCAAATCAGAAAAATATATTGTTATTACCATATCAGCAACAATGTCGAGTGTAAGCAAAACTGAAAGATTTGATAAAGAATTCTGAAAATCAAAGCTGATAGAGGACAGATAGAGTCCAGACGCAGCGCTTCAACTATCATCACATGACTCAGAAAACAGCTAACAGGGGCGGAGCTGGTTTGACCTTACTTATGAAACCCATTGAGGTTTTCTGCTCTGTGAACCACAGAGCTTCAAAGTCCCAGAATGAGTGAAAACATTTTCACAAAACAACTTTCTACCTTCTTCATCTTTTCCTTCTGCTCATCCAGTGGAGCGCTGTCCAGCTGCAGCAGCGTGGGGGCGATGCACACCGCCAGGTTGTTGGCGTCCATTTTGTTGATGTCAGCACTCTCGAGGATGTGATGGAGGACGCAGACGAGATGCTGAAGGAGGAGTTTGTTGAGCCCTGGCAGCTCATCTACCACCCTGGTTGGCAGGTAGAAAAAAAAGGGGAAGGGAAGGAAAAAAAGAGAACAGGAAGATTAGTTTGGCGGTCTTTTTTTTTTTCTAAAAGATTCTTCCTTTTTTAAAAACAGAAAAAGAGAAGTGGTCTGTGCTCAGTCTGCTGGCAGATGACGCTGGGAATTATCTGCAAAACTCCGTTAATAAACATCTATTTCATACCCACCGCAGAAACAGTAACAAAAATACCAACAGATTTCCCTTCATATAAATAAAGGTCATATAAACACAAGCAGAGGATGGCAGATGCAGGAAATAGATGCCGACTCATTAGCAGGTATCGATTACTTACTTTGTGATTTCCAGAGCTCTCTGCTGAGCGTCTTCATTGTCCAGAGCTGTCATCCACTTGTTGTAAAGTTCAGACACCAGCAGGCTGCCAGGAAGTTCCTTCAGAAAACTCTGTGATAGACAGGAGGAGGACAGTGATGAGACAGAGTTAGTGATTAACAGAAATGATTTGACGTGACATCTGGTATTAAAAGGTCAGAACACTGAGTCCAATCATTTGGTGCAATATGTTATAGTGCACTGAATATTATAAAGAAAATGATTCTGGGATCTTGATGGAAAACATCAGGCTTGTTTGAGGGACTGATTAAGTGAATTTAAATGTGGTTTCATCATCGATCATTCAGTCAGTGCTTTTGCTTTTGGTATATTTCAATTAGTTAATAAGCGACTTTTGAACACTATAATTTTACAGTATAAAAAACAGTTAGTGGGGGTTTTCAGATGCATTTACCACTGTTTGAGACAGTGATCACACAGAAGAGGTGTGTGAAACGTACTTTGAGGAGACCGACGAGCAGAACGACCGGCTGCCCCTCCAGGTCGACCTCCAGGCCGCTGTTCAGCTGCTCTCTGACCTCCTTCATGTTCTTGATGTTGCACAGTTTCCGAAACACTCCCTCTGTGGACGGGCCCCTCTTTCTCAGCAACACCAGAATCTCCTGGTGAAGAGGAGATGAAGATGAGAGGAAGAGGAGAGGAGAGGAGGGAGAGAGGAGAGGAGGGAGAGAGGAGAGGAGGGAGAGAGGAGAGGAGGGAGAGAGGAGGGGAGGGGAGAGGAGAGAGAGAAGAGGTTTTCATATTAAAACAACAGACTGTGTGTGTAGATGTGTGTGTGTTTCCTGTTGCCATTCACAGTTTCTTAGAACTACTGTCAAACCTTGGTTGAGTAGGTTCCTGTTTTATTTGTTTATGCTCGTAGAAGAATTGCAATGTGCGTCTATCATAGTACTGATTTAGTTTTATAATTAATAAAACGATATCATTTGCTCTTGATTGTGAGGTTGAATGAAACAACTTGACATGAACTCTGATGTCTAAGGTTGAAAAGGCGACTTACTGTGACTGGTTTGGGGAGTGAGCAGCCATCAGGACAGATCTTGCAGAGGGACAAACCGAACAGCTGAGTCTTTGTGTCCGTCTCTGTCCGGTTTGCTTTGTTGATGAAACTTGAGCCCTTTCTGAGCTTCTTCACCACTTGGTTCCATTTTTTTTCTGGTGGAAGCAAAATGTCATCATCCATTGGTTTATTCAACAGTTGAATATTAACGGAATGACTTTGAACATGTCAAACATGACAGAAGAAAAAGTTGCACAAGACTCTGAAACTTAAGTTCTTCACTTGCTCCCTCTAATCACTTTGATTTCCTTTTTTCTGCGTCTGTGGTTGTTCTCTCTACTCTCGTTTTGACACATGGCACAGTTATTGAGCTCCTCCCTCCATCAAACATTCAACATTCAAACTCACCAGTGGGATTTGTCAGCTTGTCCTCCTGGTTATTTGACGGAACAGCTATCTTTGCATCGCCCTGGAAACAAAACCAACAACAAAAGTGATGAGCCTGCAAGAGGACATGAGCATGCAAAGGACAAGAAAGAGGGAAGAGGGTTGTGTGTTGTTTATTGTCTCCTCAGTCGCCATGCATCACACACCCTCACCCTTCATGCCTTTCAGTAGCTGAATGAGTTGCGGTTATATAATCATACAACAAAAGACACAAACAGCAAGCAGTTCCATGCATCTTTAGTTATTGTGTTCAGTTATAAAATCTATCTCAAAACCTTATGTGTGGACTTTTCAAATTGTTGTTCAATTTGCAGCTATTCACTTTCTCTGTGTGATTTCTCAACAGGGAAACTTACAGACGTCATTCACAACAGTCATTTTGCTGGAACATGTTAAATCTCAAGAGTTCAAGTAAAAAAAGATTGTGTACTTACATCAAGTGGAAATTGTTCCATGCCACCTCCTGTTAGAGTTTTAGTCTAAAGGTTGGGGAAAACAAGAGGACATTTATGTGTTGATTAGTAAAGGCTTTTTTAATCGAATATGTTGTTTTCTACGGCGGAGCGAGCGGTGTGAGACTCACCGTGATGCTGCCACTCAAAACCTTCATGAGGACGTCAGGAGGTGAAAAGGCACAACCAGCCCTCGTCTTTGTGTCTTTAATTGTTCTGTGACAAGAAAGAAACATATATTTACTTTTACTTGCTTTGTACTCATCATGTATCATAAAAATTTTTTTGTCTGTTATTCCAAATGACTGTGTTTTAACCCAACAGGAGATCATTATGATGTTGTAACGTAATGTTTTAGAGTAAAAGAGACTAAATTAATAAATGTCTTCATCGTGAGTGTACGCTATCATGTACGCTATATATAGAGTCATTGACCTCATGTTACCTATAATGTTAATGAAAACACAATTTGACGAAAATAATTTCAATCGAACAAATTTCAGAGTTTGATGTGATCGGAATTTTTATAAAAGGCACCATTGATCAAAGACACTAAACAATCTCGCTCAAGTGCAGTAAAAATTATTTCTGATTATGAGAATAGAATGAATATCTATGATAATTTCTTAGTCTAAACATCAACATAAATTTGTGTCCTACCTGTGAAGAGTATCTAACCAGCGTTCTTTCACCTCAGGTGAGCTGTGGGCGAAATAACAGCATGGTATGAGTTACTAATCCACAGAGAGAGTCACACAGATGACAGTGGGAGGAATGAGACGATCGGGCAGCCAGAGCAGCTTTTAACAACTCTGGGGGAAACTCTAACTCAGTCATGGGAACAGGAAGCAGCATCACGGAGGCCCACAACCAGACATGTTCCACTTCCTCCTAGTCTGTGTTTGCTGTTTGCTTGATGTGCATCAGTGGAAACAGGACAGTGACACTGATACGTGTGCCTACGTGTGTTCACCTGAAGGGCTTAACCTTTGCAGCACCATATGGACACACAGTATGCATATTAAGTAGGGAGACAGCTTAAGTGTCAACAAGAGACACATGGTTTCCTGTAGGCTCCGTGAGACAGAGTAGGAATGAAACATTGACAGCTGAATCATTACCAGACTCAAACAGCCAATGAGAAAACAGCATCTAATTTTCAAACGCTCAAAAGTCAAAGATTCATCGCCTTCTTGGAACAAAGCCTCATGGTTTGAGTCTAATTACTTTGCAAGAAACGTGGGCGACAATGCACAATAAAATGGTGAAATTTCCAAACTGAATCATTCATTTAGAACCTTCTCATCACAAACCATTTACCGTCGGGAAACTGAAATGCACTTTCATCCTTCTATGGTCGATGACACTGTCTAGATGAGTGTGAAACAGTATTTTCTCAGGCACCTCAGCTTTTATCGTAAAGGCCAGTATTTCCAGATTCAGTCAGCTGATTTCAGCCCATCACATGAAGCCCGGTTTGCCGGCCAGCTTCGCACTTCCTATTTTGCAACCTCTCGTCTTGTGATTCTGGAGGGAGTACTTTCTCTTTAACTGCTTCCCCAAAAGATCTTATGACCGTGAACTACGTGTGGATACTCCATAAGCAGCCTCAGGTTCCATTCATGACTTTAATAAAGTTGATATGAGAACAACTTTGAAACCTTTAAATGTTATTGGTTTATTAGAAATGTGCTCATTAGCTTGTTGAGACTTATTGCTGTTCTTATTATACAGCCAGCAGACAGTTGGTTTAGCAACAAGATTTGAAACTGCAGGAAGTAGCTGGACTGACGGAAATTCTAATTAAGGTTATATCTGGTGCAAACCCACAAAGCCACTACAGTTCTATTAAACATGAATAAACACGGACTTTGGATGCCGGCCAACTGTCTTTGAATGAATGGATGAATTAGTGTGCAGACTGTGTTATCTGTGCTGTTACTGATTATTAAAATGCATGTCTGCACTTTTTCTTGATAAAACGTGTTGGTTTCTTTCATATATATATAAATGCATAATGATGACAGCCTTGCAGGTTGTGTAGGTCATGCTTAATTGTCTTGCATATGAGCCAGAGACTGTAATGGAAGATGGACGACATGTCTCCACTTCTACCTGTTGAACAAAAATGAAGCTAAAATATCCAGGATACCGTTGCCGCCATCTTTCACCTTGTTTTTACGGCATAAAATAATTAATTGAAACCAAACTTACTGCAAAATTTTAACATACCTACCATCAGTGTGATTACTTAAAATGACAGACACCATCTTTTGAGAATCATTTAATTAGTTCTTTGATTTTTGATTGTCTTACTTTGATTTTATATTGCTATGTTTACACCTGCTTTTTGCTCTTTCGCCTCTTTCTCAGGAGCTCTGTGACATTTGAATTTCCCTTCGGGGTTTACTTAAGTATTTCTGGTTCTGATTCTGATTCTGATTACAACCAGAGGTGGGGCGTGAGAGGAAACTGAAGATTGTCACAGGCTCATATGGATAAACATTCTTGAACTTTTGTGGTCAAATCAAATGACTTCATGAGCTGCTGTTTGAGTCATTTGCTGTGTTTCTGCTCACCGAAAACACACCAAAGAGAAAGTGAGAGCCCAAGCCAAGACAAGGGTCACCCTCAGGTCAATATCCCCCGTCGTTCCCTCTTCATCGTCTGCCTCGTCTTCAAAACCGTAGACCCAGATGTCCCTGAGGCTCACTCTGTGCTTCAGACGGTAGCTGGCAGTCGACCTTTTAAAAAAGAGAACCAAGGAAAAAGTCCTTTTTAAATATTAATGTCTGCTTCCATTTCTTACTGACTTATTCCAAGATTAGAAAACTGTTCAATAATTGTGTCGATGAAGATGGAGCTTGCTGACCCTGATGTGTTTGGAATAATGACATCCTGGAGTGTTGATGGATTAGAAGAAGAAACACGTCTTATAGCACGAGGAAGAGAGGACTTCTCTTGACAATTCAAAGGGTGTTATGGTATCGAAATGAAAAAGCAAGGGAACACATGGGGAGAGGTAGTATGGAAACGCTGTTTGCATGAATGGACAAACACAATGGGTTGAAAGTGAACTACCCCCCAACAGTGAGCACTCTTTGTTTTCACAGTGGGTTTTACACAACACACACAATAACAACCAACACCTACATCCTGCAATACTCTGTCCAGCTACCCCACAGACTATTTCTGTTTATTTATCATTATTAGCATTGACCAACATCTACCAATCGCCAGCATGAGGTCAAATATAGACGAATAAACATATGACATACGAGACAAAGCCCCAAGATGAGGTTTAAATACTGAGAGTAATATTAAAGGATCTGTGTTGATCCACACTAGAGTCAGGGAAGGTTTAGCCTTGCCTTGCTTAGTGTATATGAGATTTATTTTTGAGGTATTGATTTTGTGGATTACCTTATTTTCTAAGTAAAGTTTTGGAGCACTTGCTTATATTTGCTTTTTCCAAACAAGCAGGACAATATCTTCTAAAGCAGTTATCATATCAGTTAATATTGGGATTTGCTCATTCCTGCACCAATTTGCCTTTCAAATAATTATAGTGCCCTGGTGTTTTTCTGTGGCCTCTGGGAAACGGATTGTTAAATGACTCCCTGAAAAGCGTTTTTCATAAACCGAAACGATCAGTCAACTGCTTTTGATGTTTGAAGCACGTGGCACCTTTTTAAATACTTCTTCACTACAAGCTGACTGCTGACTACACGCACTCATATCTAGAAGTAATCGTGGTAGTACACACAGAAACTCTTAAGTGTGTTTGCTGTGTTGTATCGTAGTGCCGCTTGTGCTGTCTACTGGAACAGTGGGCTGGTTGTGGTACATAGATGAGCGTGGTTGTCCTCCCACGCAAAAGCCTGAAAACTTCCACCAGCTTCAATAAACAGCTTGAAGATGGAAGCTAAGGAGCAACTTGAAACACGGTTATATCAAATCAATTAGTTTAATTAACCTGGGTAGAACTCTGGAAAATGTAATTAATGCTCTTTCCATCCTCCAAGAATAAATTTAGAGTTTCTCTATACCCACACGATATCTACAGAAAGAGATTTAAACTGAATATTTAATTCTAAAACATCTCAAACCTGCTAGAGGTCACTCAATCTAACAATGTCCGATGTTTGTTGACGTCATGACGCAGTGTGGGATCATGGGAGTTGTTCTCTTCACCACTATAGCCGATGAAAATCTACACGACTCGTGCAAATCACGTGCACAAATGAGGTAATGTTATAACGTTTTATTCACATTACGCAGCAAACGAATAATCGTGATCGATTCCGAGTGACCAATGCAAACTGCGGAGGAGAAAACACTGCACACAAACAACTAGCTAGCAAATAGTTTGACATCATTTCTGCAACATTGTTTGGCTCGGAAGTTTCGTCCTGTTTTTTAATGTTGCTAAATATAAACACTGTCTCATGGTGATTTCCAAAAAAGCTCTTATGTTTCATGTGTGTAATGATTTGTCAAGATGAGTTTTCAGATGTTTCAGCATCAAAATATTTTTCAGACACTCTTGTCAGAAAGAAATGTTTTTGATTGAAACTTCAGCTTCAGTGTTGAAATGAAGAGAGTTCAGTTTGAGATTCCCCTGGTGTGACCAGGAACCACCCTACTTTCATCTTTCACATTTGTTGTAAGACAGAATGACTAAACACAATAAACCGTCTGTTGGGAGATCCCCTGAAAGGCCAAGTATATGATAAAAAAAAACACATCTTGTTTTTACTTCCCCTTTTGACTTCTCCCATTCCAACTGTAAACACGTGTGTCATATTTCAGCAGAAACAGTTTGTATTTATCGTAATTGTGTGTTTCCTCCATTTTTTAAGTTGAATTCAGTGGCGTCCCCGCCGTGTTGTTTTGTTCTTATCTAGAATAAATTGTTAATCACCCTCTCGTGAATTGGAGAATACATTTAGTGCTTACTTGAGTTTGGTGAACACAATGACATCACTGAAGAGGAACACGTGTCTCTCCCTGGTCTTCGTGCCCTCGGTGACCTGGACGCACTCATCCAGCAGCAGCTCTCCGTTCTCGCTGGTGAGGCCGAGGACGAATGGACTCTGCTCCACAGACACCCAGCAGGACACCTCCTCCCTGAGCGAGTGGACACACAACAGAAAAGAGGGTGGGTGACAGGGAAGTCCCAGACCAGTCTAATCTTGGTGATTATATTATCTCTCTGATAAATTGAATAAATAAATGGGTTTTTTTGTGGGTTTAGAAAAAAACAACAAAGTTTGTAGTTGGAACTTCTCATTTCAACACTTTGGTTTTCAAGGCAGCTTTGATAAAACTATTTTATAATGTTAATGGGGACATTTTGTTATAGGCTCAAACATAAACAAACAAGAGTAAATCAAATTGTAGTTGATGGGGATTGTGTTGCAGACACAGATTCTTTAATCTGATTGTTTTTACTCTTGTTCAGGTGTCAGGTGAAAAATGGAGCGAAACACGATGACTGACGGCTGAGACTGACTCGTAATTGGTCGAGTGCATGCATCAGAGAGACATCAAAACCGTGGCACCATCCCCCGATCGCTGCTGTGCAGATTTTAACTATAATTTACAGGTTGTGAAATATTTTTGTCACATTGAATTATGCTTATGCATGCTTATCATTATGTTCTCCAATAAAGATTTGAAGCACAGAGAGAGATTTGTGGAAATGATTACAGTCCGCTAATGATGTGGGAGAACAGGTTCATGATATTTTCACAGCTGTTATATATATTTCAAATCAGCCGCCTGACACATAGATATGAAGCTATTTCCTTTCATTTTATTTTCTATGAGATTCCAACGACGTATTGAATACATTTTGCATGAGAACATTATGAAAGTAGATGTTAAAGAACTGAATTGGTATTCATGAAAGAAGTGGTAATGTGTAATTGTGGTCATCACAGCCAAAAGAGTGCATTAGCTATTTAACACCGAGCCAATATTCCAAGAAATGTGTTCTTGATTTACGCGTTACAAAAGATTTGAGAGATCCTAAGTCATAAGCAACGATATCCTGAAGGCAGAAAAATCACATTAGAGCTAACTGAGCGGTTTAGTAAGTAAGTTCTTCAACTCTTAAGTCAGAATGTCTTGTCCTGAATAACTGTTAAACCCAAACAGGTCAATACTCAGATTCACGTAACAGTGCATAGTTGTTTTTCATTTTCTTTTTGATCATTTCATGTTTAATGACCTGACAACCTTAAATCCCCCGACAGAGAAAATAAATTGGAGAGGTTAGAGGGAAAGTGAAAATCACTTCACCAAATTCTGTTATGCAATGACATCACAAGTGGATTTTAATGATGCTCCAGTTAAAGGTTCAGTGTGTAGAAGTTTGTGATATTTAGTGTTGAAGTTGCATGTTGCAGCTGAACTTCCAAACATAAAAAAGAACCTGTGGCAGCTTCAGTCGTCATAAAAACTCAAAAGGTGTTTAGTTTGTCCAGTCTGGACTAATGTAAAAAACATGGCGGCCTCCGTAGAGAGGGTCCCCTCCATGTTAATATAAAGTATTTAAATATAAAAGGTCTTTTCTGTGGTAAAGGAAACTACAATTCATACAATTTAGATGAAACAAACTAGTGAAAACATCATGAGGATTATTTTACATTACATTTCTGACAAAAGTTCCCTTTCACCTAAATCTTACACACTGGACCTTTAAGGTTGATGAAAACTGGTCTGAGTGACAAGTTGTGACACTGCAAACTGCCCGACATCATCCATGATGACGGTGTGAATGCTGTGGAGCTTTAGTGATTAGATTGATTTCTCTTTGAAGGACTTGAACACGACTTGTCATATTAAATTTATACATCGACCGGCTCCACTGCGTAAACATCTTGATTAAAGTAAGGCAGAGAGAGAGGACTCATGCTTTTATTTGAAGAAAAATGTCAGGTATGTGCTGTGAGGTATCAACCGGATCTGATTTCATTACACTGGTGTTAACAGACTTTACCGGCTCAGGCTTGGTTCTTTAATTAACTGAAATGTACACAAAGGAAAGTCCGTCCTGCAACATCTTTGAGTTCAAACTTCAAAAACAGTGTTCAAACTCAGATCTGCATCAAATTAAAGGTAAAAAACCTTATCTCGCAATCCTAAAGAAAGTGAAAGAAGATCCCGGATCTGTCCCCTGATCCAAATCAACATTTCAAAATTAAATAGGTCGTTTCTTGACCTCGCATCCTACCATCACGATTCACAGTAATCCTGCTAACTAACAAACAAACTAACTAACAAACATAAACGCCTTTAGCAGAGGTACACATTATTTCTTTAAAGAGAAACACACAAATCTAGACATGTTGTTGGTCTGTTGTGTATCTGAAGCGCTCAACATGTACCACTTGTTTGTTCTGAAAGACAATGAAACCAGTTTTGGTCATCGCTCTCTTCCCACTGTCTTCAAATGGTGTAGAAATTCAAATGTTGGCAGTGCAGGTACTTTCCCTGTTTCACTTCTGACCTACTTAGGATCGTGTAAGATACAAGCAAACATAACAGTGAGAAAACTGCAGCTGCTGTTCATCAAGATGAAATGACCTTAAACCACAGCTGCTCATCTTAAATCTTTCATGTTATTACTCAATTTATCAATAGCTTTGGAAAATATACTTATTCACTCTCTTGCCTAAATGAACATTAAGATGTTTAAGGAGTATTTCATTAAGGTAAAGTATTATCTTATCAGACAGCCTCCCTCTGTCTGCAGTACAGTAAAGTGTGAGTTAGCGTCTACGTCAGTCCCACCACAGTGAAACCAACGCCCACAAACCCGCCCTCCAAACTCAAGGAAAGGCCCAACGTGTGAACGTTGGGATTTTTTGGTCTGACATTTTCGCCCACCGGCTGCTCTGGTGGTCTTTGTAACTACCACGATAACAGCTCTGAAAGGTTAAAGAGTTAATATGGGAGGAGGTGAAGACAAGAGCCCACACTTAGAGAAACAGACCGTAGGTGCATTATGACGTTAAAAATGTTTTCCTGAGGGGGCTGAACATAAACCAGTCCTGCACAGTGACTTTTCTTTCAAACCGAAGACCGAGGCTCTGATGAGGGTTACTCTTACAGGGAAGAATCTCAAATAAGGTTTTGTTTGGAGTGTAACTACACCAAATACGGATGTTTCAATTGTGTACTGGATTTCGTTCATTCACTCCATATCCCCAGCACTGTTTTGTGAATAGCATATATAAGAGTTTATTTATTTAAAAAAAAAAGATGTTAAAGAATTATTTTAAAATGCAGGGATTCGATTTGTCAAATGTCAAACTACAACCTTCACTGAGGAGCAAAAACAAGCCCTAAAATATAATGTATTATGTGAAATTTATAATATCAGTTATCAATATTGAGATGAAGACTTATATTTTGATATTACTTCTATTACTATGTCGTCACTAGTAGTTGTGCAAGTTTGTACAAGTTTCTGTTTGAAACCCCTGCTCTGTGAATCCCCCACAGGGACATCTGTGTTTGTGGTCTGTACAGAACAGACTGTGTGGCCTGCAGGTGTCGTGGCACTATTCAACGCAGGGTCACAGGAGGTTGATAAGCAAGTTTTCTCTTCGTCATAGGATATTTCAAATGCTCCTCTGATGATGTGAGACTGTTTAACCATGTGCTGCCATGCTGGAGGCTGCAGTGAAGAAAGTGAAACTGAATTGGATGTCTGGTGTCTGACCCGGTGGAGCCACCATTGCTCTAAAGTTATAAAAGTATCTTAATTAGGTCAAAAAAACTTTTATTAAAGGAAAAATACAGATAAACAAGCGTGTGATGCAACTTACAGTATTTGTCAACACACTTTTTAGTGTTTTAGTTCAATACCCAGCCATGATAGAGGGATACACAAAAGCAGGCACCAGTTACATCCCAGTAAACTGGATCTATAGACCACATGAGGAAATATGAGGCACCTCATCTGAAAACATCACTCTTCCTCCATCATAACCTGCGATCAGATGCCCATCGACTCCCATCAAGCCGTTCAGTTTCAAGAGGAGAAAATTGAAGAACAATGTAACTGCACTTGCGGCTCTCTGCTAGGAGCGTATGAAGGCACAGTGCAGAAAATTGACTCGTAGGTTCAGAAAAATGCTCAGTGACAGTGAAAAAATTTCAAATAATCATGTACACACCTGATCGGAGACCACGGCATCCCCAGCGCCTTCCCGAAGACGAGTGACGGAGCAGAGCGCCGCCTCTGAGCCAAATGTTTGAAGTGCTGTGAGATAACAGAAGTGATAGAGGAGTGATATTTAATATTTACTTCCATGCGCTTGATTCACGCCACCTGCTGAATTAGAAGCTGTGGGACGTTTGACACTGTTCACAGTGACCCTGTCCTTCATTCAGCTGTCTCAGCAGTTTGAGAAATTAAACATTTGTCCCACAGATGACTGCGAATGTGAATTCAGAAAGTTCAAAATGTTTGAAGTAAAGGAACCATAAAGGGAAAAAAGTAAATTAGTAATATAAGAGACTTCAGTGATAATATTTACAGGGAGGTTTTCATCATGGTCGGGATTAAAGGAATAACATTTTCACCGACATCCCATGGAATAATTCATGGAGCTGGGTGAAAAGTATCAAGCATATTTATTTTGAAAAGATCTAAATAATTCATCTGTGTTTTAATTGGAATCTTAAATAAAATTAATTGCAATAAGGTCCTCTGTGGTTTTAATATGATTCCCTTAGAAAAAGAAAAGAGGCCCAGATAGAAAGTAAAGAGGTCGTCAGAGGGTGGACGTGCACTTCAGCCACAACTCAAGATCATGATGTTTTTAGTTCAGGCCTCAGTTTGCTTCATTTACCTCAACAGATTGTTCAGAAATTGTTGTTGTTGTGTTCATTCTGTCGTGACTACAGACGCAACACCATCACAGAAAATGTTTGAATCTCCACGAAGCCGCCCACCCATGACATTATAGGGAGTCGGAGCAGCATATGGTTTTGATTCCCAGCTGCCGGTGCTTTATGTGTTTTCTCCCCAGTGCAAATGTGATCGACCGCTGAGCACATGTTGCCAGGCAACAACAATGTAAACGCACATGAGGAAAAAAGCTTCAGTGTGACTGTTTTTGTGAGATTTTTGGCTCAAGCCATTAAACAAAATGTAAAAGTAAATGAGGCTTTGGTCAAAATTTGATGGAGTAATTCAAATAAAAGACCTTGAGACTGTGCACAGCTGTGTGTAAATGGCAATATTAGTTGTGTAACTTTTTAAAAATCTATTGGTGAAGTTGTATGTTGCAGCTGAATATCGCCCAGCCCTGTGTCGTCACTGGTAGTTTGAAACCCTCCGCTCTGTGAATCCCCCACAGGGACATCTGTGTTTGTGGTCTGTACAGAACAGACTGTGTGGCCTGCAGGTGTCGTGGCACTATTCAACGCAGGGTCACAGGAGGTTGATAAGCAAGTTTTCTCTTCGTCATAGGA
Organism: Paralichthys olivaceus; assembly: GCF_024713975.1. NCBI lineage: Eukaryota > Metazoa > Chordata > Actinopteri > Pleuronectiformes > Paralichthyidae > Paralichthys > Paralichthys olivaceus. Next base: position 14,879,612 of record NC_091111.1, read on the forward strand.
TATTTCAAATGCTCCTCTGATGACGTGAGATTGTTTAACCATGTGCTGCCATGCTGGAGGCTGCAGTGAAGAAAGTGAAGTGTAAGAGAACCTGTGGTTTAACTTCAGTTGTCATAAAAACTCAGAAGGTTTAGTTTCTCCAGTTTTGGCTGCTGTAAAAAACATGACAGCCTCCGTAGAGAGGACCCGCTTCCAATATAATTATAAAATATTTAAATATAGAGGGATCATTTTAGGGTAAACAATAATTGGTACAATTTAGATGAAACCCACTGGTGAAAATATCACTAGGATTATTTTATGTTCAGTTTCACCTAAATCTTTCACACTGGAGCATTAAAACATCTTTCTCATGCAGCACACAGAGCAAAGGCGTAGCTGCACACGTCAGAGACATTTGTTAAAAGCAGTGACTGACACTGAGTCATTTACCCAGCACCTGTCACCAACTCTCTTTTTCATTTTTCCCCGATAGTGGATCGATACTCACTGGACGCAGAGAAGCTGCAGCATCATCGTAGCTTCCCCTCCTCATCGCCGCAATCCCATAATCTGGAGTGTCCATGCTGATGCACACAATGAGCCCTCCACCCTCAACGCTCCACACTATACTTGAATAATCAGTCAGCAGCTTTTCAGTCGAGGAGAAGTACGCCGAGGGCTCTTCTGTGATCTGAGCAAGGGAGCAGCTGCCGAATGTTGCCTCCCGTCCTGCACAACAGCTTCTTCTAAATGGTGCTAATGAGGTTTCGAACAATGGAGGCCGGGCTGGAGCACAAAGAGGAGATGGGTTTTTGTGCCTGACCTGAACCCACAGTGCCACTCTGATCCGAGCCAGGTCCCTCCTCCCCTTCACCCCCACCCCCTCACACCCAGCCTGTCCTGTTATGCTCCAGTGGGGCTGCTTCCTCTCATAATGAGATCGCCGTGCGTCCCATCAGGCCCGGGCCGCCTCGTCCCCATTTCTGGGCTAACGAGGGTGAGATGCTGTGACAGCCAGGGTGTACAGAAAAAACAGATCAGCCCCAACCCCCCTCGTACTCACATGAATAGGTGTACACACACAAACCTACTCTGAAATAACTAGTTTACTTTGCATTAGAAATTACACTACAGTGTTAAACACACAAACTTCAACTGACAGCAACAAGTGAGTTCAACAACTGGAGGAAAAGTGTCGGAGAGGCAGCACATGATGACGAATGATTGTTTAATCGATATAAGATGTAGCTTGTGGTTTCAAAAGTGAATGCATTACTACATTACATCATTTTCTGACTTCATAGTGACCTCATGATGATGTCATTTACATCCTATGATCATTAAATAGCTTTAAGTGTGTATAAGCTTGAGTTTGTGTCTTTAGCTCTATGGGACCATGCAGAGATGACTTCTTTTAGCTCGACATGACATCATTTTCTATTAAAATGAATATCTTATAAAAATAAAATATACACGATCCTGAAGTCATACGCTCACAGTACGTTTTACATGATTGGAACTGAATGTGTGTTAAGAGACACTGAAGCGAAGACAATGAAGCGGTTATGTGGAGTTGGTTGTCATTGTGCATAATGAGCTGTGATGAGTCACGGACACTTCTAGTCTAATCAAAGCCCGGGCCACTATCTAAAGTTCATGCAATTTAACCTATAGAACATATAATTCAACTCTTGATTATGTGAATATGTGCATTGATTTGAATGCACATATTCATATACATGTGTGCATTATTGTGGGATAATAAAAAGGAATCTTAATCTTAATTAGCACAAAGCAGGGGTAGCCTTGAGTGCAGACCACAGGGGTGACCTGCTTTAATCATATTCATTGCACGGATCATAAATTAATTCATTATTTTTGCCTTTCAGTCGTCCACATTTGCAGGTATTAGACGAACCTCACACTCCCGATCGGCTTAACCTCAAAGCTGCACTGACCAATATGTGTCTACAGTGGTAACGGATCATGTGAATGCGTGGGACATGGAATGGTGTCGTAGTGGTAAAGAGATCTTCTTTTGTTGGTTTTTTTTTCTGAAGATATCTGGAAAAGGATTCCAGATTCTTTTCTCTTTTCTGTTAACTTCCCTCATGTCATTATTTAACATTCATTTAACATTAAGTAACTCAGCTACTTTCAAACAGCTACACATCAAACTCACTCACTGTTTTTAAAAATGTTTTAGTACATCGATCACGATCTGTTTCTATTTAACGTGACAGGTTGCAAGAAAACATGCAAACTCTAGTGGTAACTTGTAAGCAGGAGCACAATTAAACAAACTAACAGCACTAAAGTTCCTAGCGTTTTCAGTTGGCCCCAGTCCTGGAGGACTCCATTTACTGCTGCTATGAAAAGTACTAGTTTTATTCCAGTTGTCAAAGCTCAGCAGGGAGCCAATTCTAACTAGGTCCCTGTTTTGGCTGTCTGTCGGAGTGGCAGTAATGGGCTACTTCTACAGATGTATTCCATTTACTCTAATGGCCGCAATTAAATTATTTCAAACGACTTTAATGGATCTACTTTTGAGACAGGCTTCCGTTTCTGGTGATGCGCATTACGGTAAATGTGATTCTGCACAATTATGTTGCACAACAATGTTCCAGACGCAGACTTTTACGTGCACTAACCTGAGCACTGAAAACCAATCATTGCTTTTAAAATCATTTTATTACGGGTGTGTGTATGTCCCTGTGTTAGATTCCCTGTGAAACCCTATCGCATGTTTGCACAGGAAAATGCAACAATAGGTCGGATGGTGGAAGAAAACATTGCGTTGCTTTGCAGCTCATCAATGCAGCCTATTGTGGAGAGGTTACATAATCAGAAGTACATGCACAAAGCCTGGCTAAACATCTCACTGCTCATCTTTAAAGACCTTTCAGGGGAACAGTTTGACACCCTATCTCCCTGGAGTTTCATGCCACATTAAAATGAAATGTCACCGCCTTTATCATGTTTGGTTCCTTAAGTCAGCTCGTTTGCTTTGTCTGCACAGCCGTGCATGCGACGACTGCATCCATTGATGATTTGCAGCAGGATATGTTGGCAGCACCCCTGCATCAACAAACCTGCAACATTTAACAGGATGAACAATGCATTAAAAGATATTGCATTTATGTTTATTTATTTTTCTTATTTCATGTTCTATATATTTGGTTGTGTTTTAATTTTTATTTGTTGTAATTTATAGTAAAGATGATAACGACTTCTGACACACACACACACACTAAACTACCACAGTAAAACAGTAACTGTATATATATATATATATATATATATATATATATATATACCTATGCATGTTTGATACTTCAGCATATTGTAAGTTGTACATGTGGAGACTGAACGACAGAACGAGCACAGGGTTCTACTTATACTTGTGAATGCTTCAATAACATAATTGTTCAAGCAGTGCAAGACACAATAATTGGCTGAAACACTGAATGGCAGCATGGATACATAGACAACATCATGAATAAAGCACAATCCTGGATAAACTACACCTTTCTGGTACTACGGTCACATCGTGTGGTACAGGTAGTAGAGACGATAAAGACTCGCATGTTTACGACCTGTGAACATTCACACCAAAATACTGTGTATTGACAATATAACACCACATCCATAAAATGTTTACACAGTTTATCTTTGTCAGATTTGAGAAGTCCATATAACACACAATGGTTTTTTTAGGCATCTCTCTGTAAATTAGATCCAAAGTTGGACGTATCAAAGCTTAACCTCAGAAACAGTTTCTCTCTTGTACTTATGGCTCAGACATTCATCATGATTTTTTTTACCTAATTAATCATCTTTACTGTAAAATGTGAGAAAATGCTGAAAACAATCTGGTACAATAAAAACTGGAGAACTACTGTACTTCACTGATACTTCACCTTAATGGAACTGGTCCATTATTAACAACTGGCAAACACGTATCCAGTGAGCGAGAGGTTGTCTCTCTCTGGCTTCATCCACATGACTGCATATTTAGTTTTAAAACACATGACTGCTGCTGCAATTAGTTTTCTTAAGCACCTAAAAAAGAGAAGTTGAGAAACACTTCTGGACACGTTTTAGTCTGAAAACTCCTGGGGTGCTGCAGAGTAGACGATCTACTTCCTGTTTACAGCGGCACACACCTGCCCAGTGTACGTGAGTGGTCCAGTGATATGCATATTCAGGTACATTAGTGTGAATAGGGATTATTACTGATATGGAGCTAAATCGCCCGTGTGGACGGAGATCGTTTTGGCTTCAAACGTTGATTTAAAATGAAAACGTGTCAGTGTTGATGTAGGTCCCTCAAATCTGTGATGAGACAAAAAGGATGAAGCCTGCATTACATTGCTGACGGTAGTCAGACCTGTGTTTTCACACATTGTATAACACTGAATTGTTGAATATGACAACTTTTTAAGTTGTGAGCCCTGAATCTTTGTTTTACTTCTCCAGGTTATTATGGAGCCTGATTATTTTCTGAGACTTCAGTAACACAACACAGGACCAGCTTGTCTGTGATTAAACGTCATATAGAGACAGGTAGGCAGTCTTTGTCAAGTTTATTGTCCAAGTGAATGGGGGTGGTTTTCGATGTGGACGCCCAGCAGACATACACTGGCTGATGGTGGAAATGGTTGCCACTGGCGTACGTCAGTTTGTCTTTGCTCTTGGTCTTACTGTGAGTTCTGTCCTGAGACAAGCCAAAGTTCCTCTTTTGGATGCGGCCCCGTTCCTGGAGCTGAATGTGGATGGGGATTGGGGCTTGATGGCCCGCACTGTTGTGGACCCCCACTCGGTTCCCCCCGAGCTTAGGGCAGAGTGAGAGGAGCAGACAGCGCAGCTCCCGCTGAAAGGTCTTGTTGAAGTAGAAGTAGATGAAGGGGTTGTAGATGTGGGAGCTTTTGGCGAAGAGGGCCGGGAAAACGAAACCCTCAGGAGCCATGTACCTGTGGTCCTTGTGGAAAATGAAGAGGAAGGACACAATGGCGTACGGAGCCCAGGCGATAACAAAACCCAGGCTGATGCAGAAAAACATCTGGAAGAGGAAGCAACAGATAACAGAAAGTTACTCGACTGGAAACACTCAGTGAATCATTGTTCATGGTGTTACAAGGATTGTCACGTACAACAGTGTCCTGGGAGACTTGTTCCTTTAGAAAAACTGAAGCAATCATCAAGCTGTCAATCTGTTCCTGACAATTCATCTCTGCAAGTCACATGAATAATGACTGGACTCCAGACAAATGACATCTGTGGTCACACGGTCAACGTACAGAAAAGCAGAAACAACACGGCAGTTATTGATAATGCAACACTACATCAATGCTGAGTGAATAATGCAGTGATTTGTCAAACGGATGACGCAGAACAAATCTAAAATATTCCGCAAATACGTCATAATGAAAACACAGAAACAGACACGTACACGCACAGCAACAGATCGAATGAAGGATATTCTGCAGAGTGACACTGACATGTGGTTCATTCGAGTCTCGTCAAAGTAAAAACTCCAACCACGTCTCCTGTCCAATAGTGTTTCAGCTCCATTGCCGAGTCAAGCCACAACCATCGTCAGTGCAAGTCTCGAACCTGGTACCAATTAATTTAGGACAAGTTCGGTACCACATCACGTGGGCTCGAGTTGATTCTCAGGTTCTCATACTTGTGGCATAAATCTGACTTGATACCAATGTGTCTCAGGTTTACAGGCCTGACCGATGCACACCAACATAAACTACAATGCACATAAGTGACGTTCTTTCCACCACGCCACATCACTGACCATGGAGAGCCGTTTTTCAGTTTGCCGCAGGTTGTTGCGGATGCCTCTGGCAGACAGCGAGTAGGCGAAGCTGGACACCTTGTAGAGGATCTGACACTGGGACACCACGATGAGGACCACAGGGACCAGCGTGAAGCAGGCGAAGGAGCAGATGACGTAGAAGGCGTCCTTTGCCGAGGTGTGATAACCCCTCCAGGCAATGGTGCAGGACAGTCCATAAGGCTCGGGAACGTACTCGCCCCAGCCAAAGAGGGGGAAGCTGGACCACACGGTGGCGACCACCCAGATGGCACAGCACGCTATGCGGATGCTAGTTCCTTCCAACCACACGGCTGTAAAGATGAACGAAACGTATTTATTCAGACTGTATATTTCATATGCTATAAGGAATAGCAAACGTAAAAGAGGAAGCACAGGGATACAAATGATGAATAACTATATAAATTGAATAATATTAAATTAATTAAATTAATAATAATTCATATATAATACGTGTATATTCATAAATATAAAGAAATTAATATTGACAGCTCCGATAAAGAGCAACCCTCACTGTAGAGCAAGCTGTAGCAGGTCTTCAGGTAGCGCGTGATGCTGATGGCCATGATGGTGAACATGCCGCACAGTCCGAAGATGTAGCAGCCGAAGCCGTAGTAGATGCACGTGGCGTTTCCGCCCAGCCACACGTGGTGGAACGAGGACACGATGGAGAGCGGGTAGAAGCAGATGCAGCCGAAGAAGTCGACCACGGCCAGGTTGACGCACAGCAGCTCCGAGCCCACCATCTTCTTCCTCCTGCGGTAACAGATGACCAGGACCAGCCCATTGCCTAGAATAGAGAGCAGAACTACAGAGGGGGAAGAAGAATCAGAATCAATCCTTTCACTTAAATCTCACACACTGAACCTTTAAGCTGCTAAGTGACAAAGGACCTCCACCACGTTATCACTAGTGCACAGTTTGTTTATCAAACCTTTTCGTTTTTTTGTCGCTGCCTGCTGCCAAAACCAAACCAGTTTCCAGAATTATATATCGTATAATTGGGCTTGTGACTTTAGTTTGATACTGAAAGGTCATGTCTGCTTCAGTTCCCGATAGAAGAAATCTGTGTTAAATGCAAAAAAGGCTGATTAACAATGGATGATTTCACAGAGAAGTAAATAAATTTTATGTGGTTTAAAGGTTCAGTGTGTAGAATTTAGTGATATCTAGTGTTGAAGTTGCATGTTGCAGCTGAACACCCCTCACCTCACCCTCTGCTTCCAAACATGAAAAGAACCTGTTGTTGTGTTTAGTTTGTCCAGTTTGAACCACTGTAAAAAACATGGCTGCCTCCGTAGAGAGGGTCCCCTCGATGTAAATATAAAGTATTTAAATATAAAGGGTCTTTTCTGTGGTAAAGGAAACTACAATTCGTACAATTTAGATGAAACAAACTAGTGAAAACATCATGAGGATTATTCTACATTACATTTCTGCCAATAGTTCCCTTTCACCCACATCTTACACACTGGACCTTTAATGGTAGTGTATTTATAGAACACTTCTCAAGACATACCGACTGCTCAAAGCACTTTACACTAAATTCACACATGTCAAAGTCACACAACACTCCAATTATAAAACGGCAGAGCCATCAGACACTTGGGACTGCAGGAGCTCGGCGTTAAACCACCGATCTTGAGGTTGACGTCCCCCATGATATAAATGACCTTGTCTTATTGTATCCAGCTACCTATATGTCCTCCCTGTGTGTAGACTATATATGTGTGTCACAGGACCGCACTAATTGCGAAGGTGACAACTGATGCTGTTGTGTATTATTTTTGTTTCTGCTACTCACACAGGAATAAACATAGTGTTTGTTATGGACTATTTCATGATGCAGTCTATTGGTGCTCTACTGCGATTTATACTAAAAATAAACGACATTGCTCATTTTCATCATGAAGTTCAGCAGTGTGGCTCGTCTATGTGTTTTTTGTTGGTTTTACAAGAAAAAGGTTTCCTCATAAGACGACTTCACTGTTGGTTCTGGTTTCTCCGTGGGATTTGTTGACAGCAGGTCTTGAAAATCAAAGCGTCTCTAATTGGATCTGTAGATACTTGTCGAGTGGATCCCTGGAGCACGAGCATCGGTGGATGTCTTCAGGTCACAAGCTTCATTGCACTTTGCATTGTGCTTTTGTAGAGGCGGCATTTTCGACCACCTCAGCCAAGTGTAAAAAATATTCACAGCAGTGTCTTTCAGAGTTTCTGCTCTTCTTTTTTTTTTTTTATTTCAAATTAAATTGAACATAAATGGAAAAATTAAAACCTCCAGAATATCATCAAAAGGAGGGGGGGAAAAATCTAACCAGATATTACTTTATTTAATATTTAATATCACCATATATATATTTTCTTTTAAATTTTATTTTATTTTTATCTCACAGGCGTTTGGAGACTGTGTCAGAGCAGCAGGCAGAACAACTACTTTACATTTCAACAGTTACAGCGGCATTACTGAAACACACTCATTGGTTTAATTACTCCTTACTAACTGAAGTGTAATGAGCACTGAGTGTAACACAAGCATGTAAACAAACCTTCATTACTTTTGTTTGACCATGAAGCCTCACAAACAGATGTTAGTTCAATTTTCTCTATACACATTTATGCCAAAAGCTAAATTTCCTGACATTTCTTCAGAACGACTTCATACATTTATACATTAAGCATTTATGCAACATGATTTACAACTGCACAGAAGAGCGCTGGCAATAACAAATAACAAAATGATCTATTTCAAATTATTTAAAATTCAGAATGTGACTAAAAAATGTGGGACTTGAATTATTTACAATCTAAAGATCACAGAGCTTTAAAAGAGACAGACAGATCATAAAGAGGAGACAAACATTTTTTTTACAACCTTGAGGAGTATCAAGCGTCACTTTGCTGAAAGTATAATCAGTTTCCAAGTGAAGTCAATGAATCTTTTCCTCCGATTAAAAGTTTGCAGCTCAGTGTTTTTAACAGCTCAGATCCCATCATCACAGTTTTCAGGTCAATTTGAAACTCGAGTGGCTCGTCACGGAGCAGGTGGATGAGGAGGTGGATGCTCACGGAGCAGGTGGATGTACATACCGACGGAGAGGATGGCCAGTCCCACACATGTGTCCGCAGCTGGGGACAGTTTGGAGGTGAACTCGGTCCTGTTTTCACTCAGAGACATCGGTTGTTGCGGCTAAAAACTCCGGACTTGTCTCCAAAGGACTTAAGTGTGTGCGTGCATGTGCATGTATGTGTGTGCATGTGTGTGTGTGTGTGTGTGGAAGCAGGCTCACTTTCTTATATGGAGGCGGGAGTGTCGCCATGGTAACCGTCAGTACCAGCTGACCAGAGGACAGGCAGCAGGAGTTTGGAGTCCTGGTGGTGAAAAGGTGTCACTGCAGCCTGTGTGACAGAACAGACTATCCAGCATCACAGGGTTCTGATCACACCCTTCAGAGAGGAATATGTTTTTACTCTTTTTCAGCAGTTTAGCTGTCAATCTATCTGTCTATCTATTGTTCTGTCTTTCTTTCTAAACAGGTCTGTTCTCAGAAGCAGCTCTGCAGCCTTGAGTTATGTCTCGGGGAGAAAACAGAGTAGTTCCTCCTTCATCAGCGAGCGGTCACACAGTGGAGACGTGTTTATCTTGGGGTCAGTGATCCAGAGAAACACCAGATACAGGGCCAGCCCTGAAGTGGCCTCACGTGTTGCAAATCACGATGCACAACTGTACACGTTTCCCACGAGAGATGCTGGATGCTGTTGATGCTTTTATCTGCCCTGAAGGAATTGATTCCATTTCATGTTTCATAAACCAAACATAGATCTTCGGGAAAAGACGGTTGAATGTCTCCCACACTTCTGCTGCACTCAGGAGCAAGATCAGAGTCAAAATGGTTTGGACTCACTTTATCTTCTTATATCAACGTTACGTTTTCTTTTTAAAAGGTGCAGGGTTATGAACGTAGACGTTTTTATTGTGGAGGAATATTAAAATAAATGGGTGTATCTGTTAAGTTTTAGACTCACAGGATGAGAGGATGTTTTCATTTTCAACATTTTAGAAATGTGATTTTTTGTGTCATATGTTTTTTCCTTTTTTCTCCAGCTCAACTCAGGTTTACTTTGAAAAAGAAAAAAAACCTCATAAATAAAATGATTACTGTTTAAGCATTTATCCATTTGTCATATAAAGCACTGGTCAGGAATTTTGTGCTGACCAAAGGCATAGCAAATTATCTTGCACCACCTACTGACCTCCACAATGTACTGCAGGCGAACACATATTTGCAAAGGGGGAAAAAAAAAAAAAAAAGGAACAGAACAGGCTGATGGTTCCGTTTTGAGTACAAAGATAAAATAGACTTTATTTGATGGTGAAACCTAAATAAGATCTGCGATCAGAAGACAGGTTCGTCACGCAGGCTTCTTTTTCAACGTCACAGAGGCTGGAATGCTGTACTGACAGAAAGGCATCAGAGAAGACTGGACCTTAAATATGAACTTAAGAGAGCAGACACACCCAGGCTCAGAGGGAACACCATTCAATTACTAAACAAACTCTCAGAGGTCTTTCCTATGATCTGTGGCAGTCAGATTACATCAATAAGCACGTTAGTCAACCTCCAACATCAGAACATGGAGAGTAAAAGCGTGTGCGAGGTTATAAAGTCTGGATTAGAGGATTAAAGATTACTTGTAAGATTTTCTGGTGTTAAAATGAAGGTCTTTATATCACTAAGTCATAACGAGACTGTTAGGATATAGAAACTCATAGATACACAAAATCAGTCGCGTGAATTGTAAAAAAAAAAAAAAAAAAACAGCTCGGTGGTGGTAACAGCTTTGATGGAGATTAACATTTATGCTCCTATAAGCAGTGACTGCACTTTCCTAGACCACAGAGACATCACACTGTACATACAATATTAAACTGAGTGGCATTTCCCTTTAAGTAGCCTCCAGATTGACATATACACAAATACGCACTCATCTAATACACACTCAAGCACATCCTGCATTGGAAAGAAAAAGTATTTGCCTCGTCGACACTCTAGAAAAATATATAGCACTGTAGGTCTCATGTTTGTTTGTTGTAATTTACAAATACTTCAATTGTTGGGGAAATGTTTGCTTTCTTGCTGAGTTTGGTGAGAGGGTCGCACACTCCTCTTAAGAAAAATGAAGCTACAGTTAGCTTAGCTTAGCATGAAGAAGAGGGGGTCCAGCTTGTCTTGTTTATTTAATCTGTACAAAAACCATAATGAATTGTCATGACCCAGACCATTTCCTGACTGGGACAGAGCTTAGCTAGCAGTTTCCTGTCTGACAGCTCCCATAAAGAGAAGAATCTCGATCACCCCCTAGTGGCTGGCTGCAGTATAGCTCATAAACAAAAAGTCAAAATACTTGTGAAATATAATAAGATGATTTCTTGTCATTTTGTGTAGTTCTTATCACACAATTGCTCATTTTTTCCAGCAAGTTTGGTTTTAATTGGTTATTTGATGCTATAAAAACGAGTGAAACATCTTGATTGACAGCTGAGCCTGACTCACGATTGGGTAACGGTGGGACATCGATGCACAGACTGGCTTCCTATTTTGTTCAGACAAAAATATTTACCGACACCTGCAACACAAACAAATATTTTTTACATTTACTCGAATAATTGTGAACCAGTTTTAACTGCACCGTCTCAACTAGAGTCATTCATTGATTTAACCATAGCTGGGATCATTTTGTCTTTAACGTCTTTGGCCTCATTCACCCATATCCCCAGAGATTCATCTTCCAGCTTCTCCTGCTTCTGACAACAGCCCTTTACTGTACATTAATGGACACTAACTGTCTTAACTATGGGTCTGGTCCCATTTGCCCCACATACTCCCAAAGTCTGCAGTACATTTCTTCCTTAAGGTTTTGCACCCATGTGTTGGCAGCAAGTGGGAAAAGCACATTTAAAAAATAGACATCTTTAAATAGCTATTCAGCTCGTCTAAGTGCAGCACAATCGGAAACATTGAATTCAAGTCATAATTATTTTCTGCCCTCCCCCGTGTATCATACAACGAATAGAACAAATAAAATCCTCTTCAGTTAAGAAACTAAATGTGAAAGGATAAATCTTTGATCAGACAAATAAACAATATACTGTTGCCACACTGTCACATCCAAAAATAGTCTTAGGTTGAAATATATATTTTTTTTTCTGCCAAAGAAATGCTGGCGTTCTAAGTCACTCTAAGTAGATGTAATATACTGCTGAGGTGTAATTTGTGTTATTCCGTCTCCGTCAATCCTCCACTGACGGTCCTGCACACGGTGTCAAACCGGTACGGAATAAAAAAAAAACATCCGGTGTCATTTGTCACATGGAGTGCTCTCATTGGCTGCCACACTGACGTCAGGCTCTTTGTCGTCTGTGGCGACGGCAGCAGCAGTAGGACGCTTGTCCTCGGCGTCATCGTTATTACTACTGCTGCTATTGTTGTTGTTGTTGTTGTTGTTATTGTTGTTCTGGAGCCCGTGGCTGTTGTTCTGGACCAGGGCGCTGTCGCTGAGTCTCAGCTCGTCCAGCTTCTTCCACAGCTCATCCCTCTCCTGCTCCTTCTTCTTCTCCCTGAGAGGAAAACATTTTAAATACGTTTTACTTGTGAGCACTGCAAAAATATTAGGTATAAATAGGACATGACTCAAATTCTGTATTTTATCACACTTTTATCACACACCTGACTAAAGCTTTATCTGGATGTGATCCAGAAGGGACCCCTGGAAGAGGGTTATATAAAAAAAAATATAATAACAAACTCTCCTTTGTTCATGACTCGTGAAAAACCAAACTGTTTGCTATATTTTTGCATTTGTCTTGTTTTGCATTTTATGTTACTTCCTCGAAGCTGGTTTATTTTTAAATGTCGTTTGCATGTTTGTCTCTGAGCCACATTACTCAAAAACTATTAAAAGATTTCTATGAAATTTTGTGGTGATTTGGACCAATGGAAGATTCCATTCATTTCTGGAGCAGACGTGTTTCTGCAGGGGTTTAAGACATTTTAATACCAATTAATTACCACAAAGTATTGGGTACTCACCGTTGTCTATCTGCTTTATAGGAGGACGTCAGCTCATCAAACAAAGTACAGTTCATCTCCATCAACGTCTTCAGCACGTTATAGACCAGAGCTACGATTGTCCTGCAGAGAAACGCTGGCATCAGTCACAGTGTTAAACTGTTTATCACAACATTTAATTTCACTTCTAATAATAGAAAAATGACTACAGCTGTTCTGTAAATTACAGCCAGTAAGTTCTTGAATGCTGTTGTTTCAAATGTGTTTTTAAAAAAAACTCTGCAACACAAATTACTTTCACATCCACTGTTTTGAAGGAGGCAACTGAAACCTCAAAACATGACAAAAAATGGAACAATGTACATAATCACAACTGAATAAGATGTGTTTGATAACAACAGCGGATCTGAATACCTCAATAAGAGTTACAATGGTAATTTAGCTTAGCAAATGTTTCTGTGTATGAATTATAGTGAAATCAGTCTGAATACGTACGGGTTCCAGTGCTCCTTGGAGATTCTGTAGAGGCTACCGAACATGATGGGAAGGACCCTGTCTATGTTCTCTTCAATGAGGCTGAGGATGTACTCGTTATTCCAGAAGTAAAGCGCTCGCTCTGCTACCTGAGAGGACACAGACAAAAAAAAAAAATTAAAACCGACAGATGGAGAAATGAATGAGCCTTCTGCTGAATACGCTTCACACCTGACAAAGGAACTTGTGAATGGACGAGAGGACAAAAGCCTCTTTCAGACCTTGCTGATGATTTAAAGTCTGTTTTCATTCTCACCTGAAAGTGTGGATTGGCCACGCATCTAGAAATCTGTTTGAACAGCGGCTCCTGGATTTTAATGAATTGTGTCGGCTCGATGACGTCCAGAATCTCCTCAATTTCACCAAGAAACATCACCTAACGGGATAAGATGTTTAGAGTATGAAGCAGAATGTTAACAACTGTAATAAGTGTATTTACACAGACATGCAGAGTACCTCTTTCTGGCTGCAGGTTTTAGGCCAAAACTTCAGCAGGCCACGGATCACCTGCACAGACAAAATAGAATTTTTCTTTAATGTCAAAAAACACTTCAACAGTCTGTTTGAGTGGGTGGTTACTAGCACCTGCTACAAATTCCTCTGCATTGTTGACTAATTTATTGCTTGAGAGTTTGAGCTTTGAGTGGGTGGAATGACTTAAAAACAGAAAAAAAGTACCGGTTCAGTGAGCGTAGGATCCTTCTCCAGGAACTGAACCACACAGTAGGCCAGCTGAGTGATACAGAAGAAAACACATTAATGTACAGTCTGTACCCACAACACTGAAAATCAACTCAATAACACTTCATAAAACAGTGAAGATTGTCAGGGGAGATGCAACCGAGGCACTGGCATTTATTGATGATTTCACTGCAACAGGACAATGATCCTTATCTAAATGCTGAAGAAACCCATGAATTCAGGAAGTGGAATATTCTCCGCTGGCTGAATTATTCACCTGATCTCTCCTGACTTAAGACAGAGAGACTCCACAACCAACGAGAGCTGAAGGTCGCTGCAGTGAATCCTGGGAGAGCATCACCACAAAAAATATAAAATGTCTGCAGGTCAAAGACTGTGAGGAGTCATTGACAGCAAAGGAGCCTGAAGTGAAAAATGTCCAAATCCATTCAATCTGGACTGTGATCATTTTATAAGTTCTCACTGTGATACTGTGAGAATCAATGTCAAATAATAAATCAATGAGCCAGTGCATTTACATTTCAAAGCCACTAGACGGTGCTGTAGTAAAGAGATTACATGACAGTGTTAAATCCTGATAAGACAATAACTAAAGACAGTTTGTATAAATTCTCTAAAGTCTTTTTTAATCAAACATACATCAATATTTTATTACAAACCCACGGCTTCCAAACAAACACACTGTCTGACAATGTGAAGCAAACATTCATGTGATTCATGACAGGATAATAGATATAATGTTGAAGACAGTTTTTCCTACTTGAGCGTGGAAAAGCGCCAGTCCTTTAGCTGTGTGTAACGGGATGAGCACTTTCATCAGGAACTGTTTGTGCTCTGCCTTCAGAGGTAACGCAAAGCCGTTGATGATACTGTAAACAGAGCACAACGGAACCATGTCAGATTACAGCAGCTAAAAAACAAATACTGCAGGACGAGAGCAGAGCATAGATGTGAATATACCCAGTTCCTGAAGAGGAGAAGAAATATGAAGGGAATTCAAAGTAGAAGAAAAAAAGAGCCCTGAGGCGACTTTTAGTTTGAGACAGCGAGAGAGCAAAAGTCTTCTACATCATCAGAAAGAGAATTTTCTGCACAAGCCAATTTAAAACCTTAAACCCTGGACTTTGTCTCAAGCAAAACTATGGTAGAATAAAACAGATCTGCTTTCTTTCATACTGATGATTAAAAAACAAATATTGAGAAAACATGATTATAATAATATAAAAATTGAAAAAAAATCCAACCAACAGTTAAAAACTCAAAGAATTCACTTAAAGCGAAATATCAAATCCTCTCGACTTGAAAAATAACTAAATCAATAATACAATATCAAAAATGATTAATTTTCTGTCTATTTCCAACATGACCAACTTTATGTCACCTGCACACACATGGTTACTCACCTTCCCAGGATTTCTAGCAGCTCAGCGACTCCGTTGAAGTGGTCGGTTTCATAGATGAACCTGTGAAAGCCACAAACATATTGACGACAGAAATTATGAAACACACCACGGCATCACAACTCTAAAAACAGAGCTCACTGCTGGGAACAATTGATTCAGGCCACTGCCGTGTTCTTTTTATACATCGTCAGCCTCACGTAGGAGTTGGATAATAGAATTTCACTGGATTCTCACACATGCAGCCCACTACTCTGTAAAATTAGTCTGTTTCACGCCCCTTCCGCCTCAAAGGAATCTGTCTGTTTGCATGTGTGCTGCCATTAAAGTATCACAGACAGCAAACAGTGATCACTTGAGAAAAAAAGCTTGAAATCATCTGATCCAACATTAAAATATTTATGATTTGATTATCATTATGGTTTGGCGATAAGGCCAGCAATTATATCAACCAGTCAATACTCGTCACATTGCTACTTAAAAACAGACTTTTGCTCCTGAGAGAAGTTTGTGGTTTTAAACTCTTCTTCAGATGATGACAAACACTTGACAAACAGCAAAACATTTGACAAATCTGAGGTTGGTCGATTACGTGTTAGATCTCTTGAGTTTGAACGATGCATACAAATTATATCGACTTTGGACTTTTGTTATATTTAATCATTTTTTATATTATTTTATTGCCCAGCCCTAATAATCAGATTGACACTGCTGACAACAGTTGGTAAGAAATATCACTGAACATTTCTCTCATTCAATGATTTGAAGATTCAAATGTCAAATGCCTCAAATCCCTCTCCGCTAAATTACTGTGATGCTCTTTTTTTGGTCATCCTTTGTCTCATTTGCAGCGGCTGACTGGTACCAGGAGATGAAACAACAGCATCTCCGCTGCACTTGCTTTCCTGCATTGACTTATATGTTTTCTAACCTTTGCATGTCCTGGTGCCTCAGTGCATCTGTGAGCTTCACTTCCCCACCGTGACCATCCCCATAGTGGAAAATGGATCATATTTAGACATAGGAAAAATTATTTAAATTGCCGCTGCTCTTACGTAACTTAACGATCATACATCATTCACCTCCTGTTTGCTAACCCATGTGTGTGTGGTATGTACAGATAGAGCCTGGCAACTGTGGCACTATTTTTATCATAAGTGGCAGATGGTTAAAGTGCGTGCACCCATTTTACCACGTTGCCTGTTGTTAACGACATCAAGTGTCCCCTGTTTCAATCATCTGAGGCCCATTGTCACGCAGCAACAGGAGCAGTAAAGAGTCAAAGTGCTGCAGATTGGAATAGGAGGTCTCCATCTGCATTACTTTTTCTGCTCCCTCAGTTTGTGATGAATTGGTGTTAAAATTATATATTTCTTGGATGGCTCATTGCACAATAGGGTAGAGTGAAGACCAGGACTAGAAAATCCATCCCGAACCTTAAGGGAGCTGTTGGAAGATTTTTTTTTTCTGGAATCATTGACTACTGCTGTGAAATAGACAGTTACCCCTGGAATGTACAAATGCAAACTGTATCAGACTGATGGGAAAGTGTTGAGAGCTGTGTCTTATAATAAACCTTACTGCTGCATTTTCCTCTCCATTGTAGAGTTTTACTTACTTCAAGAAGATATTGTTGATCTGCTTTCTGATGAAGGCTCGTAAGCCCAGGAACTTTCCGTAAATCCGATGCAGGATGGTCTTCAGAAAGTCCCTCTCCCTCGGGTCCTCACTGTCAAACAGCTCCAGGAGCTAAAAATAAAGAGAGAAAATAACAAACACTAAGTTCTCAGTCCAGATTTGTTTGAAAGGTCTTAAAATTAACTGAGGGATTTAGAAGAATTGATATTAAAATTGATATTTCAACTCAGTGGAGGCAACGCTTTCACCTCAGTCTGTTCTTTGCTTTTTATTAGCCGTCAGCAAGATCACAAAAACAACACCAACAGATCCCCCGAAACAAGACCGAACCAAATAATTCAGTTGTCCAATTATGTAATCAATCATGTCGTACAAGCCATCAGCATCTCATAAAAAAATCATAAGGTATTTCTGCCTGTATAATCTATAATGTTACATCTGGGATAAATTTGCAGCAACATGTAATGGTTGAGGGCGGCCAAGTCACTGCCAGAGAGTTCGGAAGGAATATCTTCAGGCTCAGATTGGTATGATACTAACATGCCACCAGCTCCTCGGCGACAGGGCTGTCCGTCTATTTTTAAACCTGTGTACATCAAGGAAACGTGTTTTGTTATGCACACATGTTCTCCTCCAGCACTTTGCCAATTCACATTCACTGAGCTTCATTAAACCTTTTAAGCCGTAGGAGTTAAACAGTGTAACCAGTCTAACACCTAACCAATGAGCAGCTCTCGTCACATGTGGTAACCGGGGCTTTGTTCAAGGGCAACACAATGGTTGTTTTTTTCCATTCTCCATTCAAAGATTCTCAGATCATCGCCCAAACAAGATGTGAGGTGAGCTGTAACTCTCTACCATCACCTTCAAGAGATAATGATGCAGACAATAGATGGATCGTCACAACACATACCTACTACCAGTGTCATAAATAACTCTGGGAAAATATATTTTTTAAAGTTTTCTGACATTTTACATTATACTGCAGATTTAACCTTAACAGAAGTAGTTGAGGTAACACATGTATTGCCTCATGAAAGTGAAATATATTAGAAGGAAAGACACTCAATGTTTTGGTAAAATATGTTTCCTTATGAACATGACTGACGAGATGAGATGTGACTGCTCACAAGTTAATCAATAATGGCAAAATGGGAAACAGACGTTGGACCCGACTGTTATAAAACGAAAGCTGCCACAGTATAATTCAGAGATGCTGTTTGTGCCGGAGGTGATGTCAATATTCAATCACAATAGGTCACACTGTGATTTGAGTTTTCTCCTGAGTCCCTGAAAACCCCAGAGGTATGATTTATTTACTTTGAATAAAAAAAAAAGTAATTACCGGGCAACATCTTTGTCTGTGAGATAGAGATAAAAGATAATTTGTTTACTTATGGGCCACAGACATATTGAAGTCAAATCAAGTCAATCTCTTTTAATTTAATGTGTTAGATAAAAAGATCATCCACAATGAGAACAATCAGGTCATTACTGAAATTAATTCAGTAATGACCTGAATTAATTTCAGTAATGACCTTGACTAAACTCTGACCTGCCAAATTTGATTGAGGTAAAGACATGACAATGACTTGGGTTGAAATAATGACTGTAACAACTATCAAGTGAAGTGGTTTTCTATTTACATATAAAACCTCAAGCTCTGACTATCTGAACAATGTCACACTAAAGCCTGAGGTTAAACTGCAAGAAGCCTGAAACTAAATCTTTGCGAAGAATTATTTAGAGATTGAAATTATTTGTCTTTGCTGGTTGTGAGAATCAGATAATTAGACTGTTCTCACACTTGATTCATAAGCTTCTTTCTATGAAGATGATTGAACCAGACCAAAGCTGCTTTCAGACAAGCACTGAAGTCTAGATATTTTATTGAAATTTTCCAGAGGGCTCTACGTTTGGTTTGTTAATGAAATTTCTAACATGAGATGGGCCCAAAACTGGAGGAATTCAAATATCCAAGGATAAAAAAAAGGTGCCAGATATGTAGAAGACGCGGACTAAGATGTCACCTCGGGAAGGCAACAAGTTGACGCTACATGCCGACGCCAGTGTGGATGTCCTGTAAACAAAAACTTGTGCTCTCGGAACGAACATGTCATGTCCTGTCTCCTGCCTGGTCTTCCCAGCCGCCACCCCTAACCTGAATGTGCTGGAAATTCTCATGTTGTTGTGAATGTGTCTGACCCAGACATTCTCCTGTTTCGCTGTGAAAGGCAAACTTGTGTCTGAAAACACCTACATATACATGTCCTGGGTAGCACCTCTTTAAAAAATCTGTCATACAGATTTTGGACAAAACTACCACCCACAGTTTGTGGAGGAAGCGAGGCACCAGTCTCACTTCACACTCACCCGATGTAGGGTAGGTCATTGCTTTGGAAATCATGCATATACAAAACAGTGTGTTTACAGTTCAGTTGCCACTGATCCAACATATTCTGTATGTCAGGTTTGGGAATACCCACTGCAATGAATTACTGACTGTAAATGTTTTATTTTCATAAGCATCTCAATTTCTAACCGGAGCATTTCAGTAACTGCTCATAAAGAGGGCCGCAACATTTACCTGAGGAAAAAACTGATAACAGAGACTAATAAAACTCTTCTTCCAGGGCTGATACAGTTATGGGTTTAAAATAAACTGAGAAAAACAGATGCATCATGCCAACACACGGGCAGATACACTTCACATGATTTAACCAGTGCTCCCTAAGGAGTAAAAAACCCTAAATACACCAAGACCATGTGTCTGACCACACGTTCTGCTCTTAGCTCCACATATGGTTGTTTTCCCATGTTGAAGGTTGTTTTCTGCAGCAGGATCAGCAGCACCAGAGCAGTGTTCTGTGTTATAACTTATATATATAAAAAATATTCCATAAACTAATGATTATGATCAGGAGCTCGGGCCAAGGGGCTGTGCTGAGAGCCAATTTAAGGAATATGCCAACAACTAAGCTGCATATTTCAGGGATTCTGTAGGTTTCAACAAGTTCAATTTAAGACTTTCAAAGACAATAAATGAATTAAATTTACCAAAAACCCTGATAGTTGTTTTTGCTACTTCAATCACTGCTTCCTTGTGAGCCTTCCACATACCAACAGTTTAGCCTACTTATCAATTTACAACATCTCCCGGCTAACATTTACAGAATGTGTTTGTAGTAAACTCTGTGGAAGAATTGGAGAACAGGTTCAGCTGATAAAATCAAAGTTGACAGCAAAACATTCAGCAAAACAGTAGACTGCTCTGCTCCATGTTTTTTTGGTTAACCCAAAAGAGTGGCGCAGCAAGAAAAAAACACAATAACAGAGATGCCTTGACAAATAGTGTACAGTGCAAATGTCAAACACTTGATAATGAATAAAGGTCACAACAGGTTTTGCTTCAGAACGTTGGTATGGTTATGGTGCAAAATAAACATGAAAACCAGGATATGAAAAACAATGATTCCCTACTTTGAAATGTAGGGAACCTCGAGTTCTTTTCCTTGCTCCTTGTGCTTCAACTCGTGTGGTGAATATGTTGGTGTATATCTCAGAACCGTTCTTGATCTGTGTGTGTTACAGTGAATTAAGTTAACTAGACCACAGGCCTTCTGCCTTTACTGCCACCCAAACCTCCACCTCATCCCATAGCTGAGTTGGGCTTCTCTCCTCCTGAAGAGTAAACAACAGGCGGCTATTTAAAGCTTCCCCAAGACGCACTCACATCATGGAAAGTCGGCGCAGGCACCTCGGATGTGGCCCAGCCAACATTCCAGGGCTCTGTGGTCCCTGTTAGCTGCTGCTCTTCTCTGCAGCTTCACACAAATCCTGAAGCATTCCTGAGGTAGGTGGGTACGGAGCAGGAACAGATGTCGATGATCTGCAGCTTATTAATGGTTTTACTCATCTGATAAAATTAGGTGTAGGTTTGGTGAAGTCCAAAGAAGCGTAATTTATTTAGCATTAAGTAATTCTTATCATTTCACCTAATATTTTTTGCAGCCAAGAGATGTCAAGTACTTAAATAATTAAAAAACTTGTTTTCCAAGCAAATAAAAAAACTTTAAAGGTTTTAGTTTCTCAAATGTGAATATTTTCTTGTTTCTTGTCATTGTAAATCAATTATAAACTGAAGATCAACTGAAACAAGACACATGAAGACATCATGCAACGGTCCCTTTTTACAATTTTCTCTCTTGTACAGTAATCATCAGTTGTTGCCCTGGAGCTGTCACAAGACTCCCAGTGGTCTGCTCGTCGCCTCCTCTAATAATTATGACATGATGTTTAGCTGCTACTGCTGTAGCATTACACTTCTCTTCTGACTAACAGAGAAAAATACTCTAATACCTCCCACCTACAAATATTTCCTATTTACTGAAACTACAGACAGCTTTTTTATATATATATATATAGTGCATATTTATGTGTTGGCTGGTCCTACAGGGGATGCGATGGCTGGGAAATATGATATGAGTAGAAAGTATTGCAATAAAGCCAGTTAGGTTTGGAAACCTGCTGACAGATTTACATATTATCAAGAAACATCTGAGGTCATGCAAAATGTTTTCATAGAAAGTGAGTCACCTGCAGAACAAATTTCTGATCAATGTAGCGCTTGGCGATGCTGGGCTGGAAGTCTGGATTTTCTAGAAAACGCAGCAGGAATTCGTAGACCAGCTGGAAAACAGAGAAAAATTCAAAACAAAACAGAAATATGAACTTTGTAAGTATTCTAACACACAATGATTGAAATCTAGTACAGACATACTTAAGTAACAGATTCTTACTTGTATGTGAGGCCATGAGGCCTCTAGAGTGGGTTCATCCTCTTCTGGGTCAAAATCAGGGTTTTCACTCGGGGGAAGAGTCCGGAAAATGTTGGTGCAGATCTAAAGGGGGAAGGACAGAAAGAAAGGGTTAACTTCCCAGCAGAGCGTGAGATGACATGTAGTCAGGAAACGATTTCTGAGTTATTCACAGATGTGATCCTTTACTTAAATATGCAGACTCATAATGAATAGAAAGCTAATGAAGTTTTACAGCTGACCTTTTTTTCCAACAAAACATGGTTTCATCAAAACTACTTTCTGGGCATCCACAAAACTTACAAAAACCAAAGCTACCCTAATAGTTAGCAGTACAACAACTTCATAAAAATGCATTTAACATGTACGTTTTTGTTTTGTCCATGTGTTATTCACTAACATGGAGGAGGTGGAATTAATGACAAATACTGTACTGTAGCCAACCAGCAGGTGGCGATCGAGAATCTTTAGTATCACTATCGGGGAGCTGTCAAATCAACAGTCTATGTTCTCTATACCTAACCTTGACAGTTTCAATACACTGCTCTGAATTCTCCCAAACGTCTGGTACAACTCGAAAGAAGAACAAAACAAACACACATGATGCTGCCTGGTAACTGGAGTGGAAAGAAACCTTATCTATGGAATATTTATGACCATGTTTAATTTCACTGAAGATGTTAGAAAACTGTTTTGAATGTCCTCAAAACACAGAGAGGAGCTGGATAAAATAAGTACAGATTCTGCATCTGCCGCAACCCTCGATTAAAATTCTGCACCGAAGACAATTGTTGTAGACAGGTTACCGCTGCCTCCGTCCTACCTTGTTATTTTTAGCCCGGGTAAATTTAAGAGTGACACACACACACACACACACACACACACACACACACACACACACACACACACACACACACACACACACACACACACACACACACACACACACACACAGAGCAGTGGGGAGCAGGAAAAGCTGGCATTATGTGATTGAGTGCAGCCTCATGCTGAAGTGATAAAGACAACATTAAATTACCTATTGGCAGCTGGAAAATCCAAATGACAGTAATGGGAGAGGAAGGCAGCAGGGGAATTTTAAACTTGACATTCGCCCAAAATATGATATAAAAACCCACAGACACATTTTGCAGTGGAGAATATCTCTTCTGACTTGACAGCATCGTACCATGTATTTACTGCAGATTTTTACATGACTTGTTTTGGCTGAAGCTCTAGCAAAACCTTAAGACTGTTACTGCAGTATGAAAAAGCGGTGACATCAGATGATCCAGTTTCGACTTTCACATCACTACCACAGTCTTATCTTGCTATTAGTTGAAAGAAATGTGTGTCTATCAATTACATATTATTTGTATAGCCCATATTAACAAATCATTTGTTTCCTCACAGGCCTTAAGAAGGTGCGACGTTCTCTGTCCTTCACCCTCGACTCGAGTGAAAAGAAACTACCAAAAAAGACCTGTTAAACAAGACATCCCTCTCCTATATCAATAAAATAACAATATTTATAGTATTCATGAGAGAGGACGCATCATTGTGACTCAACTTCAAAAGTTTTATACAAAAGGAAATGTCGCTCAGAGTTGAAGGATGCAGCAATGATAGAGGTGTTAGTAAAATTAGCATATGTGGACAGACATTTGTCTCATCTGCAGCCTATTTCCATCAAGCCTGAATGAGCTGTGCATAGACGCTATTGTGCTGAGCTCTTATCCGCCTGCTTGTGAGCTTCCTGTTATTATGAGAAGTCTGACACGGTGGTGCAGCTGTTTCTGAGTCGATGAATATTCCATCTGGCAAAAGTACATGTAAAATGTTCAAACTCGCTTACACCGAGCATCTCCTCCATTAGCCAAGCAGAAACAGAACCTGCATGATTTACTGTTTTTTATTTACAGAGTGTTTCACTCAATGGAGTCTGGCTGTTTGCATTTAAGGAGCACTTGGTGACAACTACAGGATGAGACTGTATAAGCATTTACCACACACCCACAAGTACATCTAGTCACCATCTTATCATTTGATCAGATTATGGTTCCCATAACTTCAACAGTCTCTGACCTGGGCCTAAACACTGCTCAGTCAGTTGGGTCCAATATCTGTATTAACGGCCTATGCCAGTCCCTTGATGAAGCAGTGATGCAGATGAACATTTGTCTGACAAAAAAAATGAACCTGGCTCCACTTTTTCATCCAACACAAGGTGAGTAAACATTTCTGATGGATTACTTGAAAGCAGTAACATTAAAAATGTTATGATGAAAGACCCGATCATTGCTGCAGTGGAAACTTTCCATAGTCTGAGTACTATAAAGCCCAGTGTAGGGTTTGATAAACATTTAACTGCATTATTCCCACAACACAACTCCTCAATTCTCTCGTCCCTTATGATTATGCTTCTCACTATCAATAATACTTGGTTGTTTTTTATCTGAGCCCCCACTGACTTAGCATAGGTTTGTTGAGTTTAGGGCCTGTCATACACAAGTTAAAGTTGTGTTTCCTTTAGATAGAATGTGGTGACAATTATTGCTGATGTAAATGAGCACCGACAGTCCTCAAGTAAGATTTTCCAACCTCTGAAACCACAGTCAAGGCTTTACGTCATCTGTAGAACATGCAGATTAGTGCAGATGCTAATATTGACGCAGATGAATAACCTTTGTTTTGTATTACTGTTTTTGCTGGTTTGCAGTTAATCAATTTTTTTAAATCACTGATTGACACAGTTTATGCATAAACAGGGAACATAATTTACCATATTATCATTCAGCATGCTTCTTAAAGTCCCTCCAGTCAATTCACAATATCCCAAAAATAACTACAGTTAGAGAAAACACAAAACAATATTGTGGGAGGATGACAAACATGGGAGGCATGTGAGAAATTTTCACTGAGGGGGGAAAAGGAAACAGTGATTTGTGTGCGTGAGTGAGTGTAAATGATGTAGGAGGATTCAAAAATGGGCTGTTTTCATAAGTGACAGTGCTGTAAGTGAAACCAGCGTGGGCTCAATGATGACACAGGAGGCTGTAAATCTGTGTGAGGTCAGTTTGCCGCCAGCAACAACCAACACCTAGCAACGCACAGGAGGAGAGAGAAAGGATGGAGGGAAGATGGTAGGATAGAGAGAGATAAAGCGTTTAGTGTAGAATTGGCACAAAGGATGAAAAAATGGCAACTAAGGTGCATAAAGGGGAATTGTAGCTTATTTATTATCTTTTTGGCCAAACCTGCTGTCTTTTTACAGCTATCACTGACACGGCAAAGGAGGAATTCAATCTGGATTGACCTAACCCTGAAAGATGCGATTTACTAAAATATATAGTGACACTAATAATAGAGTTGGCAAAACCTTCTTTGACATAGATAGGAAACCTGGCTGTTTATACCACAGTGATCAAAGCAGGCCTCGCAGCAGCAGAATAATGGGCCGTACTCATCTCTTCATTATCATGTGATGCCAAGCATGGAGTGTCCACAAGAGCTATTATCAGTCCAGCCTTCTGAAAGTGCAGCTGCTGTTTGTCTAACCTCATTCAGGAGCCTGGCCTGGGTTTTCTCTAAAGCTCAACCCATGTCACTCCAACATATAGACTACATAGATGAGTGAGATTATAAAAAAAGACAGGCGTTTTTACATGTGGAGAAGCCGGAGTCATGCATTTTCTTATAGACTACCACTGCAACCAACTTTGTCAACCTCTGCTGGTCATTTGAGAGAATACATGTTTCAGGCACTTCTGCCATTGGCTTCACTTTCTGGAAGGTAAATCTATTCAATGTGAATCCCCAAAAAATATCCAACTAATCTAAACCAATATGTTATTAAATTCATATACATTTCTACTCTCTTATTGCTGCTGTGAAACAAGTATTACTACATTTCAGTTTTAGGTCGTTAATCTTATTCTGCCTCGTCATGAAAGAAAAGGTGTGAAAACCGTTTTTATATACAGTAGAACACACAGATGTAAATTAATTTGTATTCAAGACATAACTATAAACTAACTTCAGCGCAAATCTGTTTCTGGTCACTGTGATTAAATAGAATAACTGCATTAGTGTGATGTTTATTTCTTTGTGGAGTGCTGACATGGAAGGATTTGCTCCAGTGTTTACTGCCTGTGTCGGCACATTGGAAAGATTATTATGCCATGTTTCAGACAGAGCACAACGTCCCATCAACATCCATTAATTATTTAGCTCAAGCTTCAATGTTTATGTTTAGGAAAAATCCACTCTGCTGCTCTACAGTGTTTAGAAATGATGAACATTAAATCATGTTGAATCAGCATGTAGGCTAGAGAGAGGGCTTTAATTTTGTGCTTCTTTTGTTTGAGTGGACTATTTTTGATTGCCCTTTTTATGCTTTACAATCAAACAAGGGAGAAAGATGGTATTTATTTAGATTCTGGTGTCATTTGCTGCCAAAACTATCTAGAAATAAAAATTACTCTATCTCCTCCTGGTGAGTGTGTTTGGTTTAAGGGTGAGACTGGCACAACCACAGGGTACAGTACTGCTAATACACACTGTGCTTTAAACACAGACGCTGTTTAAACATTGACACCAAACGCTTTGTTTGTTGGCCATCAAAGTCTTATTTACATTCTCTATCCTGATGAAAACGGCGGTCGCACCATGGCAGCAGTACCTGATGACAGCTTACACTGCCAGAGTTAAGTGTCCTGGACAAGATACTATATTACATCCAAGTACTGATACTGTTTATGAGTGTTATCTTAAATTGGAAATGACCTGTTTCAGGACCAATGTAATTACACACATACACTTCACACAGCATAAAACAAGCTGTTTTGACACATATTGATCCATTAAACTCCTAATTTAACTCCCTGACAGCTGCATAAAGAACCCATAGAATCATAAAGATGGAAACTTAATACATTTTAAAACCATTGTCATACCAAATAGATCCCCATTTTATCAAACCACCCATCAGTAAACTAAAGACTGCTCGACTCATCTGTGGACATACATGCTCATTGTCTCCACTGTGATAATCTGCAGGGTGGAGTGAATCGCTGCAGCACTGATTACTGTACTGACTGCTGTGCTGTAAATGTTACACATGAGTCATTATTACACTGTAGGGGGAAGCTAGGCTGCTCAGGGCACCTACTACACAAACACAAATCTATATAATGCTGGCCAATGATACCTCACCCCGCAGGGTGTTGGATTGTTAAACAAATAGTCGAGTGTTAAAGAATTCTGCAGCAGCAAACTGAGATACATGTACAGTATATCTTCAGAAATAAATTAGGAAAATATAACTAAATAATATATGTATCTAAATCTAATCTGTTTATCATATACACAATAGACGATGATAGAAGTCACACCACAGGGGGATGACAACCACAATTTCAGGTATGTATCATTTGCAATCGCTTGCATCACTTACAGTAAAATGTGTTGCCATGGAAACATTCACAGCCATAAATATTATGTGACAACACAAGAGACTGAATATAGGATTTTAATTATTATTTCGGATCTAAATTGACATTTTAACATTTTGTGGCACTCAAGCAATATACCTAATTTTTTTTCACAATGTATGTGCTTAAAATCTTCACAGAAATGTAGAAATCTTTCTGGTGAAGCTTGAGCATAAAAGATGTGTGGAGGTAAAATCTCTGACCTTAAGGCTGCAACATGAACTGCAATATTAATGTTGCTGCAGAGTTTTCTAAGGAGGTTTGGAAAAAGTACTCAAGCAGCAAAAAGAAGTGTGTTCAGGTTTTGTTGTGAAATAGCCACAGGTAGTCCTGTGTGACAGATACAAGAATTAGCTTAGTGGAGGTAATCTAACACTTAAATAAGGTTAAATGTTGGGCTAAATCTCAAATGGACATATAATGATTTTACACTGTGAAGAAAGTTGGTAATGAGCATAAAACACTTAATGCAGTGAACCCAAAACCTGACATGACACACCCTGTCTACGCACACGATCAGCAGATTTTAACCCTGCACAGTGATGCTACAGTGACACAGAGAGGAGACTTCTTTGCAGTTTAATACTCGCACATGAAATGAAACCAAATTATCTGCGGCTGTGGTTGCTGAGTTTATTTTCCTCACCATATTAGTGATCTCTGGGTACGTGGACTCCACCAGCACTCCTCTGTTGGTGGAAACATAGTCCACGAGCTCGTTGAGTGTCGCCCTCTTTATTTCCTTGCTCTTGAGGTCCATCACAGAGTCAAAGAAGTCGAAGAGCATGCAACACTGCTGGAGTTTCTGGGTGAACAGTTCCTGCTGCTCTGTGGAGGGGGCATCTGGAATCATATAAAAGGAGAAAACACATATTATGGAAACAGATGACAGATAGGACAAGCAACAATAACAACTGGAAATTTACCACTGGGAGTTCTGACTTGCTTCAGCAGGGCAACAGTGTGTAATGAAATGTAGTGCATTTTAATTTTGCATGTCTCTGGATATCTTTGGTTTTTGACTTCAAGCCCAATTATCAGGGTCTAAGAGTACACAGACATGGCAAAGCAACCTCTCAAATGAAATTTAAAAAAATATTTAAATTTCATATTTAATAAAGCTGCAGTACACATAGGCAGTCCAGTCATTCTCAGCTTTGATTGTAAAGCCTTTTATGGATTAGACACTGAGTGCGTTCAGGGTGTATTAGAGCTGTCAAACTTGACCCCAGCTCAGCTATATACAGCATGTGGCAGCCATCCACAAATCCAGTGACACACTGTACACTGATGTTCTGTTCCTACACGGCAGAGGCTCCCTGCTGCATACACAGGACTCGCTCTGTAATAGCAGCAGCAAGACATGGCTAAACCAACTTTCAGGTCTGATTTACAACACCTCAAGAACCAGACACCCCATAGGTGGTGAGGTTACGAAAACACAGAAATCATTTGTAACACGAGTTGACATTGAGCTACACTGGCGTACCTCGTTAAAATTAATGTCCAAGTAAAACATTTTGGAGTGTAAATTACAAGTTATTACAATGTAGCTGTTTATACATTGATAATTGCTTATAACTACTATTTCCCATCTCTATCAGAGCTAAAGACAAATGCACATGATGTGAAGTAGTTCTCTCTCAAATTAATATAGGCAAGAATATATTTACACACACTATTACTAAAACACTCAAGCTATAATTGTCTAAAATAAATCCTCAATTATTTTGATATGGATTTTTCAAGCAAAATGTAAAGTCATTCTCACGAGGGTTAGTTGTCCACCAGTAGATTCCCAGGAGAGTAAGTAATAATTGAATTTGGTAGATAATTATCCCTCAGGGAAGACGAGTATATTGAAGACATCACCATGGTGTAGAAAGTAGACTGCATTTAGACAAATCCATATATTTACACTTACTATACTATATAGGCCGAAGCAAAAAAATTTGGCTCTGTGAAATTGCAATGACCATAAGGAAATTCATTGATCATGAAAATAATAACTTCTTGCAGTAATAAAGCAAACAAAGAAATTTGTGCCCTCACCCTCCACTAGAGTGTGTAACAGTGAAAGGGGTTAGAGTGAGAAGTGTCATGATCCATTATCAGTTTCTCAATGAGCAATATTATGTAACTGAACAGCCACTACCCCATGAAACATTGTGGCATGAGGACATCGCAGTCAGGGACGGCTAAAAACATGTCACTAGCTGTGAAAGTACTGCAGTGGTGCTGACAGCTGACAAAGTACTTACGCAACTGAGTTGCACAGGTCAAACAACCGGCTGCTGCTCAGAGGGAATCTAATATCTGAGCTGACTTGTTAAAACAATACTTTTCATTAATGCCAAATTTCCAAAGTATTAAGTGCCGAAAGATTTGATGCTGAAAGGAGAGACTGAATAACAAAGTGTAAGAAGAAAAGAAAAGGCCATGATGCCCCTGTAGCCTGAACGTTAACGTCATTAACATGACATGTGTAGCATGTTTGTCTCCTGTTGAGTAGTGTTGCTGTACTGTAGGTGTCACCCCCTGGGGGAGGCGCACAGGATTCAAGCCTTCTGTGTTTTCTAGGCAGTGAAAGCCACATGCTTCATCCCACTGTAGGACTGCACCTTAAAACATTTTAGGAAATGCAGACATTTGCTTTGATGCCATGAGTTAGATGAGGAGATTGATGCTCTCTCACAATTTAATGATACATATGAAGCTAGTAGCTTGCTAACACTGGAACAGAATTTTTCAGTTCTTTGTTGATATAGTTTTTCCCCACATAGCAAGCATCAATTACTTCAGTTTGTCATAAGGGTTTCATCTTAAGGAATCCCTGCCAATTTATATTGCCCTATCTATATGTATTAGACATTTTTTCACTCCAAACTGGTAGTGCTCCACTTAAAATGATCTGGTAAGCGTTTGTGTTCCTTGGCCAGAGCAAGCATAGCTGTTGTGTTTCAAGTGTTTATGCTAAGCTTAACGTCTCCTGGCAGTAGCTTAATGGTACAAGTCTAAGCAATACATGTAATATGTTTTTAATGGGTTATAAAAGATATTTGCTCTCAAGTGTTCCTTTAAAAAAAGTAATGCACTCCAAATGTATCTCTAAGTTCATGTTAAAACCATTTCACTCCTTTATGGTGAATTGTCTTAATCCTCCAGACACCAGTGACTGCTAGGCCTGTTAAATAACACTCTGACAAGTAGATGCTTTTCCCCATGTGAATACTACTCAGGGGGCTTAGAAGGGAAGGAAAATATTTCCATCAGGACGATGATGCTATGTGTGCGAACAAAGAGAAGAAATAGGAGATCTGAAATTCCAAATCAATCAAGCTGACAAAGATCCACATGGATTCAGGTTCAGAGCAAAATATGGTCAAGTCAATGTGAAGGAGAACAAAAGGAGTCCTTCACTCCCATATGAGGTGTTTCATCTCAGAATCACAATGAAGCCAACATTAGAAGGAAGATAAGACACATTTAATCTCCATGTATTACATATTCTGACTGCAGCGCCATTCACAACGCTTCAGGAATCACTTGGACTATTATCTGGATACAACAACATGTCATTTCATTACCACACATGGGCATGAGTAAGATAGTGGCAGCGTTAAAAGGGGAAACAGATACAACAACACAAGATATATAATTATTCCTTTGAGCTGCACAGTGATGTGGGTATATATAGATGTTGATCTCTGGAGGTGTTTGTCTTACAGTTAAATGTTTGTTTTTTGGGTATAAATGTCACGATAGAGAGAATTACTGAAGCACTATAACATGGGTTATAGTCGTTTGTCCTGATAATACCAACCTTTGAATAACTAACAGATAACAAGCCCTCCACTGACACAGGAAGCCTTATGTCTCACAAACACAGTAAATAAGCATTGATTGTACCAAAGGCGACAAAAGGAACAGCTACAAGCACTCTCCTCTGTATTTCGCAATGCCGCCAAGAACTAGTTGCTACAGAATGCCGTCATGTAAACCAAGTCTTGCAAAAGCTCTTCGGTCATTTGTCAGTTCTCCAGGTTCCATTAAATGCTTGTCACATTTTTCAGCCAAATGTAAATCAGTGAAGCACCATGCTCATGTCTGGAAGGATGGATACTGAATAATTCAAGATTTAAGATGTTTATTGTCATATACACAGCAGATAAACACAGTTTGCAGCATGTAATGTAACTCTGTTGTTAATACAGAATCCTTGTTTGTGTTCATGTGTTAATATTAAACTCTTCTCTCAATGTCAAGGAATTACTCATAAGAAAGCGATCTTCATTCATGTTAGCACCTTGAACTGCAAGGTTTTGGCTGAACAACTCAGAGCAATTTCACTAAAACATGCACTGTATAACTCAATGATATGATTTAATCTCAAACCAGAGGGGCACCCACCAAGGCTAACACCCCATTTCACAATGTGAAAGAGAAGAAAAAATATGTAAATTCAGTGTCTCTGCTTCAATATGTACTGTTTCTTTAGATCGCAAGGGGGAACCATTTTGTGTGCACAAACAGAAGGAGCAGACAGATCACAGTTTCTCAAGTAAGCTATGGTGAGATAAGTTGAACAGGAAGTATTGTGCATAAAACTGCACAAATTGCAGTAAGGGATAGACCAAAAGTGGTAAAAGATGTGTCCAAAGATAAGCTGTTGTATCCACACACTTATATATTTCTATAAACTATGTGGAGTCCAGACAAACATATTTTACTGGACATGATGCAGAGACTAAACCAGTCTAAATGAGGCCCTACAGAGTTAACTGCTCATGCCAGAGTAAAATCTCACCAAAGTATGAAAACATTTGCCTGAGGCACTCAAGTAGTTTCCAGGATCCATCAATTTGAAATTGATGATGTTTGACTTTTTGGGATATAAGTCAAGCATGAAGATGAATCGATGCACACATGGAGGGTGGCCCATTTAAAATCAAAATACACGTTTGTAAATACATTGTTGTGTTCCCAACAGTTGACATGTTCCCCAACATGAAGTTAGAATAATATCTGCATTCTCCTTGTTGAACAATGTGGATTGTGAACAGAATACAACTCTGTATATGGGCATCCAAAGATCACTGCAGTTATGCAACCATTTTCCATTTCAACAACACAGGTTTTAATTTCCTAGTGACTGATGTGTTGTGCCCTTGATAAATTGAGGTCTGATATTAACACAGTGTCCTCCATGTGTTGTTTGATGAGTTTAATGAATACAAGGTTGAGTTGAGTGCTGTTGAGTGAAAGATTTAAGTTTAAAGGTCATTAACAATTTTCAATTATCACAATTTATAACATGCTGACTTTTTAAAATCATTATTGTCCTGATTCCTGAAAAAAGACATTAAATCTACAGATTCAGAGCTCTGACAGTTTGATGCTGTGCAGCTACAGTGAAGTGATTGACCTCTATTTGCATTTTGATTAGCACTGGTCTGCAGCAACAGCATTGTCAGTTTGCATCTCTTTTCAATCCGAAATGTGGTGATACAGAGAAATGACTCACTTGTAATCCTTTTTGCAAACTGTTGCAATGTGTTACTTTATTTTGACATACGTATTCCCTCTTATACTTTGATATACAACTTTGCAGTATGCACATGGAACCAAAATCCCCAGGATGAAAAACTGCTGGTCTTGACCTATACACCAGTTAAATATACAACAAACATATAAGTATCACATCTTAGAAATCTGAAGTACTAATGCTTGCCCTTTTCCTGCCTGTCAACAATTCATGGAACTATAGCCAACCAGAAAGACACCAAAACAAACTGAGTGAAGCAATGCAGGTCAGGTGACCTCTGAACAGAGACAGATTAGTCTTAAAGTATTTCTCTGGAACAACAAGCATTTTTGAGTCTAGTTAGACTTGCACACGCTCAGGTAATATTTACAAATTGCTCATACAACCTGTCTAGTATAATAAAAATGTCAAGTTGTTTTCTTATATGAAAAGTGACCCGTAGCTCAACGTCTGCTGCTAAAATAGACTTAGCTATTCAATCCACAAAATAAAAAACAAGCATTGGATGAGAATTAAGAAAGTGTAGATACAGTAATTATCAAACGAGAACACCTTTTTAACTGATGCACTTCTACCTCAGAAAAATAGAT
The DNA here is from genome assembly GCF_024713975.1 of Paralichthys olivaceus. NCBI lineage: Eukaryota > Metazoa > Chordata > Actinopteri > Pleuronectiformes > Paralichthyidae > Paralichthys > Paralichthys olivaceus. The sequence goes on from NC_091111.1 coordinate 14,913,227, forward strand.
TCTTAAATTCTGGCTTGTTTTATGGATTTTTCCATTATCACCTTAAGAAACACAGCAAATCAACACTGATGTTAAAGGTTGAAGTTAAGACTGTGGTTTAGGTTGCAGCCTCCCTGTTGTGCAAGAGAAAAATGTGTGCTGTATGCAGCCTAACAGCAAGTTCTGCCTAAAAGGCTGAATCCAGGGTAAAAAGTCACTCAACAGCATTTTAAGTGTAGCACTGATAATTATCCCACACAGATATTTTTACTTAATTTATATCATTTTCCTATAGTTTAAGACTGATTTAAAAACTAATTCATCTTTCATGGCAGATTTTTAAATTATTTTTGCCCTCTGAGACAAACCGAAACCAGCAAAAAGACCTTGGCCCAAGAATAGTAAATGTCACGCAAAAAAAGAATAAACTAAAATGACTGAATATTTGGCCTAAACATTCAGAGCAGTTAATAATCACAGTAGGAGATATCAGTAAAAGCAGGAACTTTAAAAGACTCCAGTGTCATCTGCAATGGTTGGGATCGCATTCCGGGGTATTAGACAACTACATAGCTTTCATAACTTAGGTATGACAAAGAGACACCAGATAATGAGTGAATAATAATCTTTATAGAATCATAGTTCAAGGACATATGGTGCCTTAACGTGCAGAGTATGACTGGTGAGTTGTAAAAAACAGGAGTGGCAGCCTGCTGTAGGCCAAATGTGTCTATTAATGCATGACATGGGGTGATGGGTCATAGAGCTTCTGCTTTACTGGTTGGCTAACATGGTACTACACGACTTTCACTAATGTGAAAAAGTTAAGTCACGCCAGTATCTACCGTCCTCCAGAATAATGGTAGGTGGTAGGGGTATATCTATGAGGAAAATCACCAGTCAGGAGATGGGTCTTCCAGATCAATAATAGCATCTAATGTTCTTTCAAAGATGGAAATCAGTCATCCAGACTTTTCTCTGTTTAAGGGTGAGCAAAACATGAAAGTGAATAGACTCCTCGGAAAGAAATCAAACTCCTCAGGGGTCTGCTTCTATTTCAGACTTTATAGTGTTGAACTATGGAGCAGGAATCCAGCCCTTCACTGAGATACTCAGCTGATTTACTCACATTACCTCTGTGAGCTACTGCGAAACTTGAGCATGTGTTACGGTTGCTGAGAAAGACAAATGTTAGATGATCTGGCCAAGAGAGGTCAGAACAGTCCACGGAGAAAGTGTGAACAAAACTTAGTACGCCAGATGCCCGGCATATTCCTATTTCTGTCTCAGGTAGTAGATTTCAACAAGTCAAGACCTTTCTTCCTGTCACCAGCTAGCCAATCCCAAACGGACCCGTAAGGGCACATTCACACTATTCCTTTTTTCACGCTGCCAGTGGCTACTGTTATATTTAAAGGCGATGGAGAACAACCACAGGGTCATGGAAGAAGCACATGGGCTTCTTTTCATATGGGCTAAAATGGCAGTAAAACCTACAATATGCCACTATGGGGTCTCTCAATCAAAACAATAACAAAAAGCCTAACGTGATGACATCAGGAAGCAGCATGTGATCATAGGAGTTGTTGGCTTCACCACTATTGCCAATGAAATTTTCCTGATGTTGGTTGAAATCAAAAAGTACTCTGATGACAGGTGTCTTTATGCTGCGGGACATTGTTATGGGCATTTTTTGCAGTTAGGTAATGTTTTATAGTGAAAAAGTTGATCTGATTATTTAAGAAAACAATAAAACGGTTATAATAATTGTAATTAATGCCAAAGAATGTGCATTTCCTCTGACGCAAGAAGCTTTAGCTCGGTGAGGAAAGAAAATCCACAAAGAGGTCATTCTTGTCTGAGTCACTTATTAGCTGCCATTGTTAAGAGAAACGCAAGCAATGCAAGGACACGACAAATACAGTGTCTGGGTCAAAACACGGTTGATATGTGAATTGTTGAGTGATTGCTTCGAGGCATTTCTCTCACTCACACTCTCACTCTCACACACACACAGACAGACACACACACAGACACACACACAGACACACACACACAAAGTCAGTGCAGTATTAAGCTCTAATCTTTCATAATGTATGAAATTTTGCATCCACAACCACTGGGAAGTACATATATTATTATATAATGAATGTTGTCATTACATATTAAACATATTATAAGTACTATTCCAAATTTTCTACTTCTTTCAAAACCGCTTAATCAATTTATGAAATGGAAGTTACATACTGTGGTACACATCATTTTGATGATGAAAAATGCACAGTACAATACTACCTGACCCTAGTAACAGCTGGTTGTTACGGCAGCACAGAATCACACAACCCACGTCTTCATTACAAAAAGGTCGATGCAAATCCTAACCTGCCAGAGGCCACAACTGTGGCCCTGACCAAAACAAAACTCACAAACACTGTCACAAAATGATGTATCGATTTGCCATCAGCTGGCAGCCAGGATGGAAACAGACTGTTTGGGAAGCACTTGTCAATCAATAGGCCAGAAGAGTGGACGCGTATTTCATGAACAGTGGACATGAACAGTGACGAGTCATCGCTAAAGGATGCTGGCAAATAAAAGTGGCTAAAACTCCGGTACTAAATATGAAATGTCAATGAAGATGTCATCACAATTGCTTCTTCAAAATATTTCCATAGTCTGACAAACCAAACAAAGGTTTTTGCTTAAAATACACATGATATACATAGTTAAAGCCAAGAGGGTGGTTTAAAGGGAAGGTCTTACACATCAAAGTCTGTTACGAGGACTCTGTAGTACCAGTACTGTATTTTAAGTACAATTGTACAGAAAATGTGCTAAAGTTGATAAAGCCTTTTGTTACAAAATCAGATCAATTGATTCAAGTTACACAACAGGGTTTACTACTTTAAAAAAATGTTTAAAAGATTTAGGATGTGGCAAGTAATTTTGAAATGCTCTTCAGAATTCGACGTTAACTGGGCAATCTACTTGATTTTTCTTCTTCTTTTTTTTTTTTTTTTAACAGTGCACATGCCTGTAATCAGGGAAAACATTGGGCTGTTGGGCTCGGGTCAGGTTTGGTTAGTTTCCTTTGTTCTCAGATGGGTTCAGACTAATTGTGGCTCTAGCGTGGAGAAAGAAGTGAGCATACCAGACCTCTGCAGCTTGCTCCTCATCTCTACTTGAGGCCAACAGCTTCAAACAACATGAGCCACTTCTTGCACAACACACAACAAGGTTTTGAGAAAAGAAGAAGAATGTGTGGAATAAAAAAAAAGATATCTCAGGTTCAGCTGCATTGATTTTGAACATGAGTGCATCATGAGTCAAAACTATTTCATAGTGGATAAATGCCAAATCTTTGCAATAACTTCTCATGAGAGAGGAAGAATGAAGCAGCTATACATCAGTAGATCGATAGATTGTCTTTATTACAACCAAGAGAGTAGGAAGTAAAGATAAAAAAGAGAAATATCAGAACAGCTACTTTTGATTTATGTGTCGGAACGAGTCATGGAAATAAAAAAGTAATGCACTTATTGACCACAACTGTGTCTGTACTGTATATACGGTGTTAACTTTAACAACCTTAGCTCAGAAATCATGGCTTGGCTCAAAATATCACTCCAGTGACAGAAATATCCAGCATAAATGAAGCAGTCTGTATTTGGAAACTAAAACATTTCCCTGGCTTGCTCTCAAGGCTTCTGGCTGCCATGGCAACTATGTTGGTCTCTGAGTGACTCATCTTTTCAGTGTCTATCACACAACAGGAGCTATAAGCGCTCCAACCTCTCCACTGCGGGAGAGAAAGAGCATCTTTGCAGCCTGCCATCTTTCAGAACCTGCAACATACCGGCTGTGGACATTGCCCTTCTTAATCATGTTACTTGACAAACCAGAAATAGTACTGATAAACTGAACATTGTAAATCAGCTGCATAGACTATTCACTCCTTTAGTTTGCTTTAAGGCCAACAATGTTAGCTGATACCACAAGATATCACTGACACCACAAGACCAGCATTCATTTGTTTCATGTTTACAACGTAAGATACATTGACAGCTATGTTTGTGCATGTAGCCTTGTAGAATGACAATTCATTTATAGACCTGTGTAGTGCATCAGAATTTTGAGTGTGCTACACAGACAACAGATGGTGAATTAATGAATTTAAACAATCTTGAATGATTCAAGTGCTCCTGCAAACATCCTCGACATAAGCTACAAATGTAAGCACGAATGGGAATCTACGGTTTTCATCCCTAAATTATATATAGAAAGGATTCCAGGGGGTTGGAGTAAATCCCAGCTGAGATTGGTCGGCATTTCAACTTTGGCACAGTGGTGCAGTTATTAGCACGGTCACCTCACAGCAAGAAGGTTCTTGGTTCGAATACTGCTTCGGCAGGTGCCTGTCTGTGTTGAGTTTGCATGTTCTCTGCATGTCTGCGTGGGTTTTCGTTGGTTATACTCCAGCTTCCTCCCACAGTCCATCCATGCAGTCCCAGACTCGCCGGGGTTAATCTGAGACTCTAAATCTACTATTCATGACTCTTAAAAATACACCACTTTATATCATGCACTGAAGGTACTAAGGCTGCCAAAATAAAAGGACAGTTTGGCATCTGTCATTCCATGATACCAGAAAAGGGTTCATGCATTGATTTAAAAACAGTCAAAAGCCCTACAATGCAAAGGTGAGTGGAACTTAAATCAAGACTGTTTTGAAGAGTTATTTGTGGTTGTAGATGGCTCAGCAGATACCTCATAATAACAATAATAGACAATATTCAATACACAAAATATATTTATATACAACTACAACATCAATAATATTTTAGCTTTAGATTAGATAAACATTCTAACTTTTCCTTGTGTGATGAGAAGTGAAATTGTTTGCGGTTCATTGTGAGACTGGGGCAGGAAATATATGCTGATGAGTCTCCACAGTCTACTAGGTATTTAATGGAAAACATTGTGGTTGTAAAATATAAATTACATAAATATTTTTCAATTACAATCAGTAATGCAAATCTCTCAAAGACAAATCAATGTACCTTTTATTTATTTTTTTTATTTCACACCGACCGTCTCAAATTCGTGCTGGAAAAACTGTGCCTTGTTTGTACAATGTGCTCTCTGTCTGTACTAAACAAGACTAACAATAAAATATGAAAAGGCTTGACTTTCGATGCTCCTTTAAAAAGGTGTAAACAGTCACCATTGATCTCATATTTGACAGATTTTGTTTTCAACATTTGAGAAGTTGCATCATGTAGTAAAGTTCCACCTACTTGACCAGGCAGGTTCCTTACTTAAGCTTTGCTTTTCTCTGTAACGTCAACACAGCTGATAAGTTGTTGAGACTTGTCTATTTTATAAGCAAATAAGTCCAGTCATTAAATTAAATAATGCCATTCACTTATTTTAAAAAAGGACAAAGTAGTGTTTAACTGTATTAGTGTTCGAAGTTGCTTAGTGTCTGATAAACTGCAGATTAGTCGACAAAATAAACCAAAACTCCTATCCAATACTTCCATTCCTCTGTATTAAGCTAGCTTAACTTAAACAATGCAAGTTGTTTACTGCACATCAGTAAAATAACTTGTTAAAACATGTTTAAGTACACACTGGAAAGGCACGAATTGTTTTGAATGGAACTTAAATACACACAGTTCTAAGGAGGCTCAGCAGTGTCCCATTTAACCACAGGCTACAGTTAGATGAGTGCTAAGATTTGCAGTGTTAAAAAAGAGACAGTGAAATATATGGGGAGGATTAGATTGTTTCATGAAACACATGTGCCCCTTCTTTTTTCCAATTCCCCAAACTTGTAGCGCCCTTGCTCGGACCACACCCATTTTGAAACTCATGATCCTTGCAGGTTCTTGTCGGATTAAGACGATATCGTGGCATAAACTCGCATAAACAACATTACTCAAAACCAATATGTTGGTGCCTCCAGAATCATATTCTGTTATTTTGCAATGATAACCCACCACACTGTCACGTGGGGAGAACAATACCCTCCCCGCTGTCATGGCCGGTAATAACTGAGGCATTTCCCCTTTTAGACAGAACAGCACTGCACTTGACAGGTAGAGAACAGCCACCTTGATAATGTCACATGCCTTACTTAACCGTACCTCCACCCCACATGCCTGTGCCCACCTACAACAGAATACTGCATCAACTAACAACAGACTTTCCAAAGTTTAATACTGGCCGCCCATATTATCCCACATGGTGTCATGTTTCACTTGATGCGACGTGCTAAGGCTTACTACTTACTAGTGCGAGTGACATGATAAGAACGGTCATGTGATTGCCAAAACTATCAAAACCAAAAGTCCTTGTATTTAATTAATAGCTCTATTTTTTCTCAGTTGCAGCATTGCAATACATCTTACCAGGTACTTTTAGGTTTTATAAAATACTGTGGTATACCACTGTGGTATTGTGAGTAAACTTCAGCATCAGGCCTTGGGTCAAGCAGCTTGTGACCAGCAAACTCCAAGTTCACATTCTTATACTTGCTAGACTTAGTGAATGGGAATGAATAGGAATGAGTTAAGCTAGCTTTATTAGTCCTTCATGAGATGTTCTAGTGATTCTGCCTCTGGCACAGAACTCGAGTTCTACTTCAGCATGTTAGCACTGGAAAAGGTTTGCAACATCACACCATATAAACTTGTCCCGCCGCAGAGAAAAGCTTACCAAGACTTTCCTCCACTTGCTCAAGGTTGTCTTCACTTTCAACAGCCTCTTTACCAGCATAAACACACAAGCAACAATATGAGCAGTCACAGGAGTAGTGTTGTGTTGTACACATTGTGACTCTAGACACTTCTCCGTGGAGACATTTTTTTAATCAAGCCTGGAGATAGTGGGGTCCAATAGTCTGTCCATTTCCACCCATTTATCTTAATAGGAAAATGGTCTCAGTCTGATTGGGTTAAGAGGGATTTAGAGACACTCTGTTAATCCATTCTTCCACATCTCTGTGTGGATGTGCCTCTACATGTCAAACTTAAAATGAATGCAAAACTAATGTGATCTACTTTTGCACATAGTCGTGTCTTTCATTGCAAAGACCTTGAATTCTTCCTGTTTGTGCAGAGGAAAAGAAGCAACAAACCGAGGAGGGAAATGTTTCAAGGTGTGTCCACAACTCTTTGGAATCAGTGGCTGACTTGTGCACAATAGTGTGCGTGTGTGTGTGTGTGTGTAAAAATGCGTACACCATTTGCACAAATTGCTTGCACGTGTTGAACATAATTGTTGATGATCTAGCGGAACACACACACGTAATGACAGACAGTCTGAATTAAGCTGCAGACCCCCCCCCCTCATCCTGTGACCGTACCTTTCAGCTGTGGCAGCGGGGAGAGCTCGACCGGGACGCTCTGGGTGCGGTACTGAGACGAGCCCTGGGACTTCCTCTGCTTCTGGGCCTTCCTCATGGACTTTCGCGTGAACCCATCCACCTTCTCGGATGCAGAGATGGCCGACATTTTGACGCATGCAACCGACGAGCTGCTTCAGATGAGCTATTGTATCCCCTGGGTCAAACTGGAGAGGGTTTCCTCTTCGTTCACATCAGCACGCGCACACACAAAAAGAAAATGTGGAGCAAAACTGCACGACTTGAAGCTCGCCTCCTATTCCAAGTTATTGTGCACGATCCAGCATGTTAGCTCGGTTTAAGGGCGTTAGACTGCCTCCTGAAGCTGCATCATCTGGGGGTAACTAGTCTTCTGAAGCACGGGGACGATCCTCAAAACACGAATGAAGACGACAAACAACTCCTGGCATTGCCCTCGGTGCGAACGACACAATTACCACCGCACTTTAAATGACGGATGTTCCTCGGCGCTGCATCTTGTTGACAAATTGTCCGCCCGTTGCGAAACACACGAAAGACATTGTCGTGAAAAAGTTATCGGAATTAGCAGGGAGGCAAAATGCAAAGTATCGTGCCGCTAAGGCTGCGAGCTAGCACCTAGCTAAAACGAGCTAATGCTAATGTACGCCACTACGACAACAGTTCGCTGTCGAGAGAAAGGGGGCGAAGTTACGAGAGAAAAATAGTCCCAGGGAATTCAGGAAATTCTTGGTAAAAAGAAAAAGGTCTTCACGCCGCGGGGTTTAATCCGTGTCAGACTTCCGCTGGGTGTTTTCAGGGGATCGATGAAGTTCAATCTCGCTCAACGGCTTAGCTTCATTTAGCATTAAAAAGTTAGCAACTTAGCCGCGGCCACACGCGGGTCTCCTCGCTCCGCTACAGCCGCCGCTGGTCCCGCAGCCTCTCGAAAACCAACGGTTATTGTTGAATAAGACACATTAGCAGCCGTGGAGCCGAGAGTTCAGCCATTAAACACCTCCAGCGCCGCCGTCTGCCCCGAACACCACTGAGCGCTGCAGGAGCACTGACAGGCCCGCGTCACTGACTGACAGCTGCAGCGGGCCAATCACGCGCCGGGAATTAGGAGCTGGAAACTTTTTCGGCCAATCGAGGGGAGGCAGAGGGAGAGCGGGGGCGGGGTCCTGAACACGTGACGCGTGAAAACAAATGCGTGACGTTGAGGAATGGCAGCTGGAGCAGAGGAGAAAGTTACTGCAGTAACAAGTACTTCACAATCTGCAGCGTTTGAGTGTGTTTTAGTACAAGGACGTAGTATCTGTCAGTACATCTCATGTGAGAGCAGTGACTCTCCAGCAGGGCCGGACTCCTGCTTCCAGGGGCCCTGCCCTTCAGTGTGAAACAGTCATAGAGCCAGCTATTGTATGCAGTTATAACCCTGATCCATTTCAAGGCTTTTATTTGAAAGTCTTATCATTTTCAAACCTTTCCTGCCTTAAGGCAAACCAAAGGGCAGAGTTCACGAGGCACTCCTGTATTCTTATTCATGTGAAACCCTTGTTATCGTCCATTTTCACCCACGTTCCTCTCTTTTTCTGCCTCTGGTAAACATTACATTTATTGACATTATCATTTTCACAGTTCATCCTGCAAGATCTTCACTCACTGAGGGAGGGGCCTCACAACTACAGGCTGCATTACTTATGTAAGTTTCTGATTATTGCCAGTTTTGTATCAAACAAATTTGATTATATTCACTTTTCGCCACATAAATAAAAGAGCAGTAGCAAAGGCTAATTCAGTGATTGAGGTTTGATTTTGGGGGGCCCCTGGTGGCTCACAGGGAGGGCTGGCTCCTCTCCAGGATGTTATCCTGCACCTAAGCAAACCCAGCTTCGTCCCCCAATCAGCCAGTCAATATCAGATACAATTTTAAGTCAGAGGTTGTGAGCTGCTTGACAGGACAGAAAATCAGAGGAATTTCAATTCAACTGCAGATTTTCTTCATATGACGTCTTCTTTTGGAAATCCTAAATAATTTTGACTCTATGGGTCAAAGTGTTCAAATAAAAGAAATACCATGAAACCTGACTTCAGTTTAATAAAGTTCAGACCACAAGTTTATGTTAATTAAATACAAACGGACCATGCAACAATCATTGGTTATTTTGTACATATAAACAACTTGAACATTTTCTCAAGTAAAAAAGAAAATCTGAATCATCAGATTATTTTATGCATAACACTGAAATGACAAAATCCAGAGATGAAGATATAAATGACAAGCTGTTACAGAGCTGATCTGTGACCATCTTACACTTTAAATGAGTGAAGTTCATAAAAGGGCTCAAAGCTGTTAAGCTAATTTATTGTACTTTTTTAGCAGACTTTAAAATATCTACACCTGTGGACAACTGTCTACTTGAAGATTAATACCTTGTTAACCTCCTGAACAACTTGATGAAACGTGGGGTCCTGCATTAAATGGTGCATCGTCTCTAACAGTTTTCAGGTTTGAGTAAAGTGAAAGATTTACTCGGAAATGCAACCTGATTTCTAATAAAGTCTCTCAGCACAGCACCAGAACATCCGCGTAGGAAGCAAATGCAAATACCTACGACCCAATTAAAAAAAAAAAAACTACCTCTGTGGATGTGAAAACTGCTGCATCAGATCTTCAGTTTCTTTCTGGTTCATGTAGTAATGTAACTCATGTGGTCTCAGAGGCTTTACTGTCTGTGGGACATCACGTATAAAAGATTTACTCAAAAATAAAAACATTGTATTTAAACAGAAGAACAGAACACGTGATTGGCTCCAGCAGGTCACTCCAGAGTCGGTTTCGTGAAGTACATGGAGATTTTCTTCATGTTTTGCGGCGATCGAATCGTCTGAAAAAGAATAGAGAGAAAACTTTAACTGCAATGATCACTTTTAAAGCTATTTAAAATATACCATTGCTGCAGAGGACACATTCATAAAGCCTGTGTCTTTCTGTTATAATGGACTTATTATTACGTCTGTTATTATATAATATAATTAGATCTTGATTTAGGGGACTGATTTGCTGCGGCTTGATTGAAAATAAGACGACTGTTTGAGCCTTGGAGGAGGTACATGTATGTGCTCGACTGAGTGTGAGTCTAGTTCTTATTCAGTGACTTTAAAGCCTGAATTTCTAGACGGAAGAAAGTTTGTGACAGAAATGTTAATGCAGACAAGAAAAAAACGAATGCTCTAGAGGGAAGCTTTATTTAAGGGAGAGAGAATTACTTAAGAAACTGAGAAAATGTACATGTTAAAAGAAGATTCACGTCTAAATTGGAGTTTGGTATTTACCGGTGAAGCTGGTGTTTTCCCTTCCTGTTTCTTCAAGGCACTGGGACTTCTGGGAGAACTTGGGCTTCCTTGACCTTTCCTCATCTTTTGTGCCATCACAGACAGCCAGTCCATTCCTCTGGGAGAGTAATTCTCTTTGCCACTCTGTCTAGATGAGGTTTGCTTGTCGTCTGTGTGACAGTCTGTTTGTACCCTGCTCTCCTGAGCGGGGCAGCAGATACCAGCCAGGGTCCGGCCTCTCTTGGGTGCGGGGTAAAGTTCGGCAACACAGTCGCATTGTTCTGCGCCCTCACAGCTGGCAGATGCAATGGTCTCCAGCCGCCGCTTGGCCCGTCGTTCGATGGGAGAGGCACTGCTCGCCGGACTCTGGGGACACGGGCTCAGGACCTTGCGAAGAGGAGGGGTGACCTGACCGGGAGACCCGCGGCTCGGAGATAACCACTGTTTGATAGAGGGTGGCGTTCTCTGGCGGGCAGCAGCAGCCTTTGCATCCTGAGACTGGACAGGTGAAGTGGTGCTGGAGGACAGAGGCAGGGCGGCTCCACTCGGAGCACAGGCAGCGAGCCGGGGCGACACTAGGTCTGGACGACTCTCTATCCTCTGGGTTTTGGCGGGAGTCGTCTCAGCTCTGACTGACGGCCCTTAAAGGAAGAAAAGTCCTTTTTAGTCTAGTGTGACTCCATGAAAGCAGAGAGATTTATGAAGAAGCTCTTCCATATTTCACATAGTCAGACAGCAGCACAGAGAAGGAATGAAACCAGAAATGTTGTGGTCAAGATAAAGACAACATGCAGTACATATGATTACATGGTAGTTGTCAGTCGTTAGACTGAAGGATGGTCATTGAAATACTAACTTGTTGGAGATTTTGGACAAGCCCGCCCCACAAGGTTTGCTTCTCCCACTGAAGACTGAACAGCATCCGTTTCCCGGTGAAGCCTCCAGATCCGGACGGTGTGGTCATCCGAACAGGAAGCAATCTGCCAACAGAGCAGTGAGGATTACACAGAGACCAAATCCATTTTCCTGGCCTCATAAAAAACTCATTTGTAGGTTTTACACAATGGAAACAGGATGGAGTTCAGGACACTAATGTGGTCGTGACAGTGGTTATTGGAGTTTGCTGCCCTACCTTGGTGAAATCTGTGGGACACCACACGACTGACGTCACTTCCTCACTGTGGCCTTGAAGAGTCATGGGAGGATGTTGTGGCTCAGAAATCTAAGATATAAAAAGTTGACAAACACATGTCATCAGAACACTGAACACATCATCAGGGTAAAATGAAATGAGGACGACCTTACCTTCCAGATGTATGTGTGATTGTCACTTGAGCCACTGGCCAAGAACTGGTCGTCTGGGCTGATAGTGGACTTGATATAAAATGAGGAATTCTGGTGGCCACTGAAAACAGCAACTGTAGAAGAAGAAACAAATATATTATTATTATTATTATTATATAATACATTTCTAAATACCCAAGTACACTTTATAATACATCATATATAAACACCATCTGCAGGTCTCAACAAGTTCTGTTGAATGTATTTGAGGCCTAAAATTCAGATCATTGAATTTTGGACTTAAGATCCTGCGGTAAACCCAAAGGTTAAAATCAGATTAGAGGCATAGACAAGATGAGGGTAAATTGGGTAAACTGATCTAAAACAGCTGTGTTTTGCCTCAAGATGGCCGACTAGTCTGGATGGTTTGAATGTTATCCAGCAGATTCAGTACTAGTGAGCTACCTCCTACTCTCATCTTTAACACAAACACAACTCTAATTTAAAAGATATTATGATTATCACACCATGTCTCTGAATCTTGACATTTCATCTGTAACAAAGAGATTCTGCTCTAGTTAAACCAAAGGACTTTATACTTGCAGCCCCATCTAGTGGTAACATGTAAGTGATAAACAGGAAAAGACCTATTTTGGCAGAGGTGAACATTATATTGCGTATGACTGAAGCCCTTGTTTACCTGGATTTGTCTTTATTCCACTGACATTGAACATGTAGATATTGTCATCAGTGCAGTTACACATCACACTGGATCTTGTGGAGTCCAGAACAAGTCCGGAATAACCTGCAACACACACCAAACAATATTCAGCTTATTTTTTTTTTTACTTCATCCAGCTCCATGTATACATGATATCCAGAGTGGCAGAAAACTAACCAAGCCGCATGCGCATGCAGGAACCCGGGTACGGGTACGTCTGCAGTGGAACTGGATCCTGACGGTGTGCAGTGTAGTTTTTTCTCAGATCCCATTGCTTGATCACTCTGGATGGGTGGAATTAAACAAAAAAATTCAACATGACAAAAAAAAATTTCACGCTAATGTTCTGCGTGTTTATAAAAATTAAAAGTGGTTTCTTACCCATCGACGGCCCCAGAGGAGATGAGCGTGTGCTGATCTCGAAACAAAACCACTGTGACACTCTGCTGCGTGTCCTACGAAAAATATAAATATATTGAAGGTCAGTGTTGCCATTGCACCTTCCTGCTCTCTATTTCACTTTTTCACTATAAACAGGGTCAGTTATGAGAAGAACTCACCACACTGGGAGCCATGCCACGAGTGCTGCTCCTTCTCTTCTTCGTCTTCAAGGGGGCGCTTGTCTCTGCTTTGTTGTGAGCGCCACTGATCTGTTTCACTTGTCTGTAGAAACCATCTGAGAGGAGGATATGATCAAATACAAAATACTGAGCACTGTCTGAAATCTATTATTACAAGATCAGGTGGGGCAAAATATACAAATCTTTGAATATTAAAAGGACATCTTTGAAGCAGAAATCAGATTAATCAATACCTTTTTTGCTGCACCTTGTGTCCCAGACCATAATATTTCCATCTCTGGCTCCAGTGCAGAACACAGCTGTTGAATAGAGAACAAACAAAATAACATTACTGTGATGAATATGAAATTTAAATGAAAACTCTCACTCAAGTACCTTTTCATCAGTGAATACTATTTCCTTCTATTTTAAAACAAAACCTAATTGAATCTACATTTCTGCATGTTTTCTTTATTACTTGGTGCAACAACAGCAGGGGAACGTATATCTTATAATTCCAATAATTACCAGGTTACCATAGCTCCTATATCTAGATTCAATATACTGGACTATGTCACCTAGAAACAATCAGATCCGTGTTTTCCTGTGAATTCTAAGAGATGACAGGGAGCATTTATTCCCCCAGGTGATGTATCTGTTTAAATGAATGATGAATGATGTACCTTTCTCCTGAGGTGTGAATGCAACAGACTTGAGGCTGCAGAGGTGACCCTTAAAGCTGCCCAACATGTCTCCTGTCTTCACGTCCCACAGCCGAGCCATTTGATCACCAGCAGCCGTCACCTGAGGAGGACGCGTGAAGAGTTTACAACGTGCAAAAAGAAATACAGAAAATAATACAACAGCATATGAATAAACAAGTGATAAATGTGTCCCTGGTTTACCCTGATTTATTTTCACACTCACCAACTGAGGCTCCCCCGGTACCCAGGCAATGTCAAAGACAGCATTCTCATGAGCCAGCCATTCTGCAAAAGTTCACATTCCATCAGCCTGGGACATTCCCTGATGACAGACGGGACAACTGTGGACAAACAAGTCTCTACACGTACCTTTGAGAAGCGTGTTTTCTCTGCTCTCCGTGTTGTAGATCCTCACAATGCCTTCTTCGTTGGCTGCAGCGAGGACGTTCTGCATATCCCCAGCTTAACCAACATAAGAAGAGCAAGTTAAATGACAACAGCCAAAAAATCTGATCTGTCCCATCCTATGGGAAAATGCATGTGGGTTACCGGAGGAGAAAGCTAATCCAAACGGTGGCACGGAGTCCCCCAGGTTTCCATAGGAGATGTGTTCGTCATGTCGAACGCACTGGAAGCCCTGAAGCAGAGAGCTCAGAGGGAGCCTGGGCCAAGGATCTGCAGGGGCGGCTGGACAGAAACAAGCAGTCCGTCAGACGCATTACAGAGATAATACAACAAACAGGCAGTTAGTTCTATCGTCATGACACGCCTCAACCTACTGAAGCAGAAACTATGTGAGGTTTCACAGCTGATTCAAAGACTAATATTAACAAACTGAATTACATGATCATCGCTTAAGATATATGGTTTATTCGGGACATGGAGTAAAAACGTTTGTGTCTTGTGTACAGTTCACTCCTCAACAAGTTTAACACGAGAATCTAAAGTGCGTGAGAAAAACACACGCGATGATAGAACCGACAGATCTACATGTGAGCTAACAGTGGCTCTGGCGGAGTAAAACTCTCAGTAACACACAGTAAAACTTCTAATCTCACCGTTCTGCCTTCGTCTGCCCACTCCTCTGTCAACGATCGAGCGGAAAAGCATCGCTGCGCTGCACGAGCGGTCGATCAGAAGTTACAGGTTCAAGTTTCGAGGAGTTATCCGACGTCTTTATTCCGCCTTGTTGCTCCTTGTCGTGTTTCCCGCGAACAGATCGTGTGGACGCAGAGATGAATCCCCCGCGAAACCGGCGTCGCTCTCTGCCATTGGTGGAAAAGGCCACTTCCGCTGCAACGGCGCGTGCACATCCGCTTCCTCTGTAGCCGCTGCTTTTTAAAGTTCAACCTTTTTAAAGTTCTTTATATACAGTCTATGAGTTCAACATAATAATTGACAAAGCAGAGGCTCTTTCGAAATAAAATAGCATCCCGATGATTTTATCATAATCCCAGTGACATACCCAACTGTAAATATATATTTACTTATGTTGGTTTTACTTTTCTCCTTTTATCTGTGTCATTCTTTTTTAATTATGACTTCATATTTCATCTGGTCCTGTAAAGCATGTTGTAGATTCAAGATAATATATATGCAAATAATACACAAACAATATAATCTCAAACTGAACAAGGATATAAAAAATCAGTGCAAATTAAAAAGGTGCAAATGAGCATTGATAGGCATGACTATAGATATTCAAGTATCATTGCACAATGCCTATATTTGTAATTTGAGTTAAAAGAAATTGCCTTTATTGTGAAGATCAACCCTGGACCGGAAGTGTAAAAGCTGCAGGCAGCGTGAAGTTGCGTCTCTGCTGAACACTGAGCTCAATGGACGCAGCCATACTTGGATTTAAATGTGAAAAACTTCAGTAATAATGTCGCTTTCCACCGCTCGCTCGTTTCTATCCGAGGCCTGTTATGGAGAACAGGAGCTGGACGCTAACTCCGCTCTCATGGAGCTGGACAAAGGTAGTTAGCCTGCATGCTAACTGGTTAGCATGTGTGTTGTGTCTCCTCCACGAGAGGCGTCTGGTGTTTTTGTTGTGTATTGTCCCGGTGACATCTCTGTTTCTGCCCCAGGTCTGCGCTCAGGGAAGCTGGGGGAGCAGTGCGAGGCCGTGGTCCTCTTCCCCAAACTCTTCCAGAAGTATCCGTTCCCCATCCTCATCAACTCCGCCTTCCTCAAGCTGGCAGACATCTTCAGACTCGGGTATGAACCGAATCAATGAGAGAGGTGTTCATTACTTCTTCACTCAAGTTTGTTATGAGTTGAAACTCAAATCAGCATTCAATTTGCTTTTGAATGAGTTCCAGACATTCGTGTATTTGTTGCCTTTGTGTTGTGATATTGTTGTAAATATTCTTCTCCTTCTTTTACCTGTCAGTCACTCTCAATATTATTATTGTTTGTTTATCATCCTTTATTTCTTTTATTTTGGCAAAGCTTTCAAAATGAATTTTACAGTGCTGCTCAAACCTGTATAATAGATAATCATATAATAACAATACAATGCACATTGTTTCTGTTTATTCTGTAACATATATATATATATTGGCAATCATAAACACATACAGATATGTTTGTGAGAGGCTCACACCGGCTGATAGTATCTTATTTATCAGTCGGGCTCTGATTTTTTATAATTAGTTAATTAACACTAAATAATGGTTTGCGGTCTGATCTCTGATTTCAGGAACAACTTTCTGCGCCTGTGTGTGTTGAAAGTGACTCAGCAGAGCGAGAAACACTTGGAGAAGATTCTCAACGTGGACGAATTTGTTAAAAGAGTGTTTTCCGTCATCCACAGCAATGACCCTGTGGCCCGAGCCATCACGCTGAGGTAATGACAGTATTCTAACCCTTCTTTCACAGAGCTTTTACCACTTTACAATCCTAGAATACATGTGTGGTAACATGTTTGCCAACTCCCCTCTCTCTTTCCAGTTGTCTGAGATTCAAAACAATGTTCTTTTCTCCTTTCGTTTAGGATGCTTGGTAGTTTGGCCTCCATCATCCCAGAGAGGAAGAACGCCCACCACAGTATTCGCCAAAGTCTGGACTCTCATGACAATGTAGAAGTAGAGGCCGCCATATTTGCTGCTGCAAGCTTCTCTGCACAGTCAAAGTAAGGAGAGTCATAACCTGAGCTGAACTGTATTTGACAAACTGGATCTCATGAATTTGAAGTTTTTTAACGCTGTTTCTAATTTTCAGAGACTTTGCAGCTGGGATTTGCAACAAAGTCAGTGAGATGATTCAAGGTAAAAAAAAAAATCTTTTGGGGAAAACACTTCAAGTCAAACTCATCTTTTTTACAAGCTTTGGATTTATTTAGATATTCCAAGCAACTATCCAGCATTACAATAAAACACTTTAAAACAGACGACAGTAGAAAGTTGTTATGTTCATGTCGTCTTTTCCAGCTGTTTCATTTCCTCTTCGATCTGAACCTTCACCCCAGGTTTGGACACTCCAGTGGAACTGAAGCTGAAGTTGATTCCAATGCTGCAGCACATGCACCATGATGCCAGCCTGGCGTCCAGCAGCAGAGAGCTCCTACAGCACCTTGTCAACTCCTATCCCTCCACCGCCATGGTCATCGTCACCTTGCACACCTTCACCCAGCTGGCTGCCTTCTCCCTCATTGACATCCCTAAGCAGGTACTGACCAGGAGAGAAGCGCAACCACACTGTGGTCAGTTATTTACTGAACCCGTGATAATATTTTGTCCTGATTTATTTAAAATCTTTATCACTGTGGAAGAGTGACTTCTTTTTTGATTCCACACAGTTACAGCTCCTCCTCCAGTACCTGAAAGATGACCCAAGAAAAGCTGTGAAGAGACTTGCAATCAGCGATCTAAAGCTCTTGGCTAAAAAGGCTCCTCATCTTTGGATCAGAGAAAACACTCAGGTAGATGTTCAGCTGTTAAAAGTGCACAGCAGACTTAACTTCATGATGGTTTGAAGCCAGTGTTTAATAAATGTGTTTACACCTCTAGACTCTGTGTGAGTGCGCCCTGACGAGCCCTTACGACAGCTTGAAGCTGGGAATGTTGGCTGTTCTCTCCACCCTCTCTGAAACGATCGCAATCAAGCAGTACTTCAGTAACATTACAGGTGCTGTTCAATTTAACCCTAGACTGTATATAAAGATGATGACATGTCTCCACTTCCTCCTGTTTACAAAAATTAAGCTAAGATATCTTGGATACGGGTCAGGCCCTCCTGTTGTTTTGACGTCAATTGACTTTGTATTTGGGATCCATCATGTTGTCCATCTTCATATTTTAACAAAGCCTTATATGTCATATATGTTGTTATATTAATTACAGAAAAAGAGCATCACTGGACTGATGTGTTTTCCTTTCACACACTCAGGTAGCTCTTCGGTTCCCCCATCGCTCACTGACCTGGTTAAACTGGCGCAAGAATGCTGTTACCACAGCAACCTGGCAGTGGCTGCTCACGGAATCATAGTGCTTTCCAACATCGCCATTTCCTGCCCAGAGAAAGGTTAGTTACAACAAGTGATGGTTTAGGATTAGTCCGATGCCTGGTGTTGCAAATGCAAATGATTCACCACATGGATGATTGCTCTTGTGATTGACTGCTTCTGTGTATCTCTCTCTCTAAGACATAGTACAGTTGGAGCAGGACACAGTTTTGGGAGCGGAGTCTCTTCTGATGCTGTGCAGTCAGGACAGCAGCCCCGGGACCCAGGCCACGCTCAAAGTAAGACATCATAAACAGAATGTAGGTTGAATTTGGCATCGAGCAGGAGGACTGTGCCACAATTTTACTAGCACAAAGTACGACCTTGCAATGACAATTGAGTCTTTTGAATTTGAATTGAATTAACACATCAAAAATTAGACTAGATGCTAGATCAAATTTTGTTAAAGCATAGCACATGAGTACAGCAAGTCAAATAGCAAAGTTTGATAATTTGACATGAAATATCTGGGCAGATTTTTGAAAAACCTTATTTATTCTTTTTCTTATTACATAATTCAATGTGTGTGGATAACTGACCTGTACCTGACGTGACCAGACGACTCGGGCGTGTTAGGACAAAAAATTAGAAACCTTTTTGTGTTGACCCTAGACAACCCTCACCTCATTGGTCAAGATGCTGAAAAGTCGACCCCATCTCAGCCAGTCAGCTGTGGAGTTTCTGCTTGGTCAGCTCCATTTATCCTGCGACTCCTCCCGTGTTCTCATGTGCCACGCTCTGGCAGCCATCGCCACCCACCTGCCGGTGCTGGGCGACGGCATGCTGGGAGATCTGGTGGACCTGTACAGAGTTGCCAGTCACTCCTCGACCGACAAGCAGCAAGAGCTTCTGGTGAGAGATTGAGTCACACAAATTACTCAGTTGACATTACATTCACCTCTGTTTTATTTTTTTATCATTAAATGTTTGTGTCATCGCCTTTGTAATATCTCCAGTTTTGGACTTGAACACTTGTCCCACTCACTGTGATTGCTGCAGGTTTCCTTGGCAACCGTGATTTTTGTCGCTAGCCAGTCGTCTTTATCAGCTGACGTGAAGACCGTGATCAAACAACAGCTGGAGAATGTGGCTAATGGCTGGACGGTGTACCGCATCGCACGCCAAGCTTCACGCATGGTTAACAAATCTTTCTTTGTTTTCTTTTTGAAATAAAAATGGAGTCACAAGGAGCCACCCACCCCCTGAGACAGGATTATAAAATTCATATCGCTAATCCGCAGGGCTGCCATGAGTTCTCCAGCGAGCTGTACCAGAGTCTGCGGACCCGTGTGGCATCAGAGCACTTCTACTTTTGGCTTAACAGCCTGAAGGAGTTTTCGCAGGCCGAGCAGTGCCTGTGTCACGTGGAGGACAGCGACTACAGCGGAGCCATGAGTGCCATCGCCGAGGCCCTGCGCTCCTACCAAAAGGGCATCGCCTCCCTCACAGTCAGTTCACTGCCAGACATCTGCTTGTCAAAAACATTCCTGCAGATCCACCTTAACTAAAGTCATGATATCTAGAGCAGCAGATAGTCAGTCTGGAGACTGCTGCTATCCAAGCTAATTTCTTAGCATCTCAAACTGTTAATGAATCAACTCTCACCTAGTGCCTGACTTTATCTTGTTAGGTCAACTCAAAAAGACCTGTGTGACTATTTAACTGTGGTGTCCATGTACGTTTATCTAATTAATCTCTCCCGCCAGGCTGCCAGCACTCCTCTGAGCCCGCTTACATTCCAGTGTGAGTTCATTAAGCTGCGGATTGACACTCTGCAAGCCCTGTCGCAGCTCATCTGTACTTGCAACAGCCTGAAAACCAGCCCACCGCCGGCCATCGCCACCACCATCGCTCTCACCTCAGGCAACGACCTGCAGCGCTGCGGCCGCATCTCACTGCAGGTAAAATGTAAAAGTCTGATCCATGCAGCTTTCAGACATCAACTCGAAAAAAAGGTCTGGGAAATTAGGTCCACATGTTAATATTTGTAATAAATGTTTGATATGTCTAAGTTTGGCAGCCATGTCGGTTTGCATTCAGGAAAATCTAGCAGCAGTAGGCAGGTGTGAATTGAAAGATCAGTCCCGTCTAGAACTCTCCAACTTATTTTGTTTTGTCTTCAGATGAAAGTGTGCATGGACGAGTTCAGAAGTCTTGCAGCGCGCTATGCTGACTTGCACCAGTCCTCGTTTGATGCAGACTACGCCACCCTCCGTAATGTGGAGCTGTATCCTCAAACGTGCCTCGACCGCACTACTGTCACGTTGAGTTGTTGACCCATTTACTCTGCTGTCATTTGTTTCTCTTTAACCTTCCGTTCAGACAACAACAGAGCTGTTTGCTTGTTTCACATGTGATAGAAGCTTTGATTCTGGACCCACAGGCAGCCAGGTGAGTGTTGCTGGGAAAATGGAGCATTGGGATTTGTATAATGCTGTAGGAAAGAAATTAAATTTAGCTACGATTCATTCTATTACTTAGTAATTTCAGGGGAAACTGCTACAGAGAGAACTTCTGCCTCTATCATTTCCTTGTGTAAAAGGGTTTCACTTTATTTTACTGCATCAAACCACTTCCTCTTTTATTTTATATTTCTACTTTTAGAACTAGACAATCACTTGTAGGATTTTTCGGCCTTGGCAGAGGTGTGCTCTATACTGAGGGCTATTTTAGTGTTTTCACTGTGCCATTGGATGTGAATACTTTGTGCTAGAAGTGCTTTGCTGTAACACACATCCCCTGAAGATCATCTCTCTCTCTCTCTGCCTCCGTTATCTAGTTTTCAGGAGTATGGCACCCCGGGGTCAGTTCAGACAGAGAGTGAATACGAGCGACGGATGATGTCAGTGTTCAACCACGTGCTGGAGGAGGTGGAGGGCCTCACAAAGAAACACCCTCCAGTTTCATACCTGGTAACACCCAGTGATCACCGTGTTTGCATATGCTTAGTAATTTGTGTGCTCAGTTTGGCTGCAAGGTCTGCAGATGTGTGTTGTCTTTAGTTTGTAATAAATAGTCTGTTGACTAATGGTGTATTTGTCATTTTAGAAACTTTTCTGTACATAAATATGTATGTAGCTGTGTCAATTTACTTTTTTAAAGCATGTGTCTGTTACCTTGGGCTGTTAATATTTTAACTTGACTTACTGTAACAATACTGTAATGCTCTCCCTTTGAATTTGTTTTGTTTCAGTGAGACCTGGTTAAATTAAGAAATAAAAAAAAAATGGAAATAAGCTGCAATAAACTGCTTTATAATGTGACAAATGTAAAAGTATTGTTTTTGTTTTCCAGCACACCAGTTGTCTCTGTGATGCTGTCATAGCTCTGCTCAAGGTCCCGCTGTCCTTCCAGAGGTACTTCTTCCAAAAGCTCCAGTCAACAAGCATTAAGGTACGGTAATGGCTAACCATCACTCAGTAGAGCACACAACTCTGCCAAAGCCAGACATTCCCCTTTAGATATAATCAAGTTGCACCAGATTGCCCACACTCGTATACATCAGCCCCTTGAATACACTTGATTTTTTTTCATCAAGATCGATTAATTATTCTCTCAGAAATCATCCCCGAGGCTGCGTCTTTGTCCGAATCTGTGCCAAAATAAAATGGGTTCTTCCTTGGCCCATATCCCATCCTTCCACCAAGTGTCAAGTAAAGTGGTTCAGTAGTTTCTGCATAATCCTTCAGACCGACAGACAATCAGCAATGAAAACATCAGACTTTATAAAAGAATCTTAGGTTTAGTTTAATTTATAAATCCTCAGGATAAGTTGATATGCAAGGACACAAAACACGACGATACATGCTGTCTATGCAGGATATAATATCCCTTTTAAATGGCTGTGATCAAGCAGACTTGTAGTACAGTTGTAGCCCTCTTATGATTAACTCTGGGTGTGTTTTTGTTTTTTTCAGCTTGCTCTCTCTCCATCCCCTCGAACACCGAGTGAACCGATCCCAGTGCAGAACAACCAGCAGCTGACTCTTAAAGTGGAGGGCGTAGTGCAACATGGTTCCACTCCAGGACTCTTCAGAAAGATCCAGTCTGTCTGTCTCAATGTCACTTCAGTTCTCCAGAGCAAGACAGGGCCGGACTTCAAGGTGCATACCAGCTTTTTGCTTTTGTATTTGTTTTAGTTTTTTAAGGAAACCTTATAAAACATTGAAAAATGCTCACATCTGATATTCTAAGCGCATAGAATCACTATAAACACAGATGTATGTATCCACACATCAAGCTACTTAAGTCGTTTTTTAATTTTTGGTGAATCATGGCTGTGTTGTTGCTTAGGTTCCCTTGGTATTCATGCATTTTGTACCTTTCAGATCCCACTTGACACTAAAACTAATGAGATTGAGCAGCGGGTAGAGCCGCACAATGACTACTTCAGCACCCAGTTCTTGCTGAATTTCTCCATCCTGGGCACCCACACCGTCACCGTGGAGGCGTCCGTGGTGGACGAGAGTGGCACCGAATGGAAGACTGGGCCCAAGACAACCGTGTCGGTTAAATCCCTGGAGGATCCTTACTCCCAGCAGCTCCGCCACCAGCTGCAGCAGAGTGCAGCTCAGCCTGCTCCTCAGAGGGCAGCGTACTCCCGCTTCTAGTGAACGTGTCCTTGATGCTTTTTTTTACTGTCAAACAGATTTAGTGTTTCACAGAAACTGCATATGTAAATATTTTTTGATTAATTAAAAGACCAGAGTGAACTTTACTTCTGGTTATTGTGTGTAATCCTTTTAAAATGTGTAAAGGGCACAATAATGCAGTCATTTGGACAAGTCCACACATTATGTTGTCCTTGGCCTCTGAAGGTGTAAATCAGCCACCATAAAATGCTAAGTTGCTTTTATTTCCCTCGCTGTATTTTTTAATCCAATCACATTTCATGCATTTGGTGATCTACAGGACAATTAAGCAATGGATGTCCTTGGATTTACTGTCTTCATTTCTCCGTAAAGTGTAATAACATAAAGGGCCAAAGGGAGGCAGACCACAGTCATTGAGTGAACACCTTTGTCTGAAGCACTAAAATCTCTGATGTCAATTCTACACTTTCTGGTTCTCAATGTGAAATAGTTGGAATTGAGTCTATTTACACAAGGTACATTTACAATTTTACATTTTACATCATTGTGCTGCTGACCTGTGATCTTATATCTTAAATTTCAAAAACAGTTATTGCACAGAGGCTCCCCATCATCCCACATTTTATAACTTAATAATGGTGCAAACTCTAACTTTTGCTGTTCCTGATTTAAAGTGAAGTAAATGCATTGATTTGAATGGTTAACTCACACTGACACACACTGCTGATGATGTCATCTGATTTGAACCCGGAAATGAGTCCAGTTGCTTTGAAGTGAGGTGATGAGACTGAGTCACAAAATATCAAGAAGAGTTTATTGTTCATAGAGACTGAAACCATGAGCACTTGACATCAGGGAGTTTGCGCACAGAGAGAAGCTTCAGGTGAACCTCAGTGAAGTGAGAGGGGATCAAAACCAAACTTCCAAAACCTGCTTTTCAAAATAAAAGCTACATTTACTACTGTACAAAGTAATTTCTCTATCATTAATCCAAGGATATACATTTTATACTCGCATGTAATATTAAGAATGACTTCCTCGCATTGTATATTTGGCCATATTAAGAAAAGCTCTGACAGGTTTAGGGATATAAATGAGTATGACTCTGATTCTATTGTAGTTAGCTGCAATATTTTTGCAGCACAACAAGCTCACTAATTCTTAATTAAGAATAATGGTCTACAACCAAGCAATATACATTAATTATATACATTTTTAATGTCTTCAACGGGACAAACTGGATAACCTCATAAAAGGGAGGCTCAGGTTCATAGAGTATCACTTGACTAAATGTCATTCAATATTTTCAAGTTTGCTTCATTAAAATACAATACCTATTTCAGAAGGTTGATTTATCATAATTCTTACTTCTCGACCAAGTCCAACATACAAAAGCTAGAGATAATAAAGTATTGAAAAATATCACAATCTTAACATGAAATACCCAGTTTTGGGAAGTAACTGCATAAGTCCAGTACATTTACTTAGGTACTGCACTCAAGAACAAAATTGAGGAACTTGTACTTCTACTGCTCCACTACATTTATTTGACAGCTTCAGAAATTTGCAGTCCAAAAAACACTTTTTGAGTTTCAGGGGTAATAGATAGATATCAGAGAAACTTTAAGGTTAAAAACACTTATGAACACTTGGATGCCACCTCAGTATGGATGCAATTTATATATATTTTACCCTCCATCGGCAAAGTGATGAGTAGATAATGAGTGAATTTCATTTTTGGGTGAACTATCCCTTTTAGAGCATTTCAAGCTTCGAGCCATGTCATCGATTCCACGCGGCTTTTATTTTGAAGGCGTGGCGGACCGGTTTCCGCTGTCACCTTGTTGATCTTTTGTGTCGGTGGACGCTGGGGGTCTGGGTCTGGAGGGAGACAACGAAGCTGCCGCTGCCGACAGACCAGCCTCTACCCCCCGTGTGTCCGATGTTCATACGCGGTGTAAACGCGAGGCAGCGTCCGTTTAACGAGCAGCGTTGATCCGAGGCCCGACCCGACCCGCCTCCCTCCCGCGTATCCGTTAATGGGAGCTCGGTAGCTTTGCTAACTCCACCACCACGACGACGACGGTGATGATGATGCATCAGTGGATTTATCCCGGTGTCTCCGACTGAGATGGAGCCAGCGACGTCCGAGCGGAGCTGCCTGCTAGCTAGCTAGCGAGCTAACGGTGCTCGCCTCCCAGCAGCCCCGGATAACGTTAGCTAAATGGGTGCAACCGCGGTCTCGCTGTACGGGGTTTGCTGCAACATCGACGGACGTTTCCGGCGCTGTCCCCGGGTTTGATCGAGAGGAGAGGGACCATGTCGACTTAGCGAAAACCGCCAACCGAACCGTTTAGGATAGCCACACGTGATACGGTTTGATCTCGCTGCCTCCAGCAATTACCTACACCCCGACCGCCCTTGGATGCTTCAGTGACATTAAGCGGGTGAGTAAACACGAGATAACGGATTTATAACTAAATTACCGGCTCTGTCTATAATCTGGAGGACACTGAGCTTTGCGCCAGACGTCAATTTGTTATCGTGTCATAAAACACACACACACACACACACACCAGCACATGAGCTCATTAGCTTCCACTGTCATGTCTATCAGGGGGGTTGTCAGGGTTGATAAAGCCCGGGGGGTTGTCACCACACCTCGCATGTTTATTTTAACATCAGCCCCCGTTATGCTAACTCAGCCCGCCGCTAGCTAGTGCTCGACCACGTCCCGTGCGACTCCGTCCTTTTATGGCGCTGTCTTTGCGCGTATCACCCGTGCAGCTAGGCTAACTAGCTTAATAGCCACCAGAGAAGAGCAAACCCGGCCACGGCTCCGTGTTAAACCTCGTGGATGTTGAGCAGAAGATCGCGTCCATCCTCCACGCGTGTTTCTGTTGGATTCAGTGAAACAGCCTCAGCCACACACTCACTCACTCCACCCCCCCGGGTGATTGCTCCAACATTTAGGGTTTGTCCGGCGGATCTGCGTCCTCCCCAAGTTGGTTTGTTTACACTGAGGTCGTGTTGTGTGAAGTCAAACAAGCCGAGGCGAGATGCTCACCGCCGCTGTGTCTGTGTTCCAGACGGTGTGTATCAGGATGGCACAGCTCTTGGACGGGGCCGGCAAACTGGGCTGGGTTCTCCTCACGGCTGTGCTCCGGTTCGTGTTCATGTTCCTCAACAACTGCGTGGCCATCCCGTCCTACTGCTTGTACCTGCTGCTGCTCCAGCCGCTCAGAATATGGGACCGCTCCACGTTCTGGCACATCGAGGGGGTCATGTTCAAATGGCTGCTGGCCATGGTGTCTTCGTGGGGCTGGATCGCAGGCTACACAGGTAAGACATCGTCTGTGCACATGGTCTTCCTTGCAAGCAGCTCACCGATGAACACGCACCAAACTGCACTAAAAGCTGTGAAGTTTCACCCCTGTGAGAGACAAGATGTTTCTATGGGAAAATATAAACCTGATTCAACCCAGGAAATTGAGAAACAACTCTCCAAAATACCAGTTAGACTACATGTGGTGAGTAACACTTACCCACAACATGTCTACATTTTGTTCATGTTGTATAAACCAAGCAAAGATGCCACACAAGTATGTAGGTACATGTTTCTTTTTATCTTTGCCAAATAAAGGCTTTTTTTTTTATTTTAGTGCTTTGATTTATTCCCTTTTTTGCAGCAGAAATGATCACCTCTGCACCAAAGAGCACATTGAGGGAAGTTTTCTTACATATTTTTCCAAACAGACACGCTCTTAAAAATCTAAAGATCCTTTTACAGCTACCATGTTTGTTTGGGCTGCAAAACAGTGTCATAACTTAAATAATGTGCAGCAATCAGAGTTATAGTGAGAAGAGTCTAACCAGGTTTTTTTGAGTGTTGTTTTCTTGGAAAAAACATTAGAGCAGTGTTGTTAAACAACTGTCTGTCCTTTCCAAACTCTCAACTATAATTACACAAAAAGGCCCAAACTGCAGTGGGACTAGTTTCTGCCCAGCTGATGACAACTGGACACAGTGTAAACATGGACATCAGAGTTTATTTTCTACCCAAACAGTATTTTCTCACCTTGATTAGAAACAAGTCAGAAGCAGCGAAAGAGCAGATGGTCGCATCAAGATGAGACAGTGGAAGGAAAATGAATAAGAATACTCACCTTTGTTTTGACTCTTAAGTGGCTCTGCTCTTTGCTCCGCTTTCAATAGAGCGTTTACATCCAAAGAAACATGACGTACATCTATTATAGCGATTCTATGACAAATTAATTATCTTCAAAAACACAACTTAGTCTTTTTTTGATTTGAAAATTAAATGCATCTGATACTATTTAACATCCACTTACAAGGAGTATCGCTTGTAACGCTAAAATGAATAATTGATTGTACTGTTTAGAAAAGCGAGAAACTGTTTGTTTTTCTTGAGAAATTTATGATTTTTCTTGCTCCAGATTTTCTAATTTGCAGCTTTTCAGTTTTTTCCTGTCAGACAGTAAATGATTTACCTTTGGGATTTGGACTCAAGATTATACTTGATAATGGCACAGAGAAAGTACAAACTGACACATGTATAAGAAGAGCAGCGGGATATCATAAGCATTTGTTAAGTCCCCTCAGCTGGCTGGTTGACTGTGTTGAAGTGATTCAGGCTGTCGGTGGTGTTTGGTTGCACAGAGCAGAGAGTAAATGCTTACAAATTGCTAAGTGGTGAACATGGGGAGCAACAAGGCACACTGATTAATAATGCAAAGCTTTCCACCTATAGAACACCTGGTGATCTGTCGAGGAATATGAGTTACAGACCTGGGACAGAGGTTGAAAGGGAGTTATGACCGAATGAAACGTTCCACTTGGTGACTTCAGTTTAATGTTGACTAGCAGCACATACTGTAATCCACAGTCTGGGACTTCTCATATTAACTTTATACTCATTCACATAAAGTTGTGTTATAATCAAACTGCTGGTAAATTGTCCAAACGAATATTTTAAAATCCTCTCCTTGTGTGAAATGCATCAATTTTTATTACAGTGTAGAACTGACAAACACAACTCTTTTTTATAATTGCAGAATTTCGTTCGTATTCTGACACAAATTGGTTTTGAGCTAATGTGACTGTAGTCTGAGCAGTCACATCAGAATTTATGTGATTTTGAGCTACAGAGCCGCATCAGGTGTTTATTAAGGAGCAGTGAGGTATCAGGCTATGGACAATCATTTAAATTTCACTTCCGTGCATGTGATGTTCTCAGTGATTTATATTAACATACGAAGACTGGATGGCGCCACCAGGGGAATGTGAGTGTAAAGATAAGAGCCTTAGAATAAACTTACAAGACGCCATATAGACTCCAATAAAAGAAGCATTTCACAATGAGTTACACAGAGGGATATGAGATAAGCCCAGGTGTGACGCACTGCAGCAGATGGATGGCATGATATGTACAGTCAGTGTAGCATGTTGACTTGACTTGTGCACAGACAAGACAAGAAACTCAGCTGGCTAAACTTTAAAACATCGAGCCTCAAGTTCATTTCTCTTCCACAAGGGTTTGATATCTTAAGAATTATTTCCAATTTTAAAAAACATATATAATGAGGGAAGTTCAACCCAATAAAAATCCATACCAGTCAGGCTCTAAACAAAGTGGACAGGTCAGCTGGCAGTAGCAGTGGACCAGGTGCATGTGCAAGTGTCAGTGCTGTGACCTGCACTCAGGGCTCCTGTGACATGGATGGGTCAGTTCTTCCTGGTGCCTTTTCCCCCACAAGGCCGTCCAGCTTCCTGTGATGTGTGACTGACCTCTGAATCTGGGGAACAACTTTAAAGTGTTAGGTTTTACCCAAGCTCACAACTCCAGTACATATACACCCTCTGTTCTCTTCAGGTAGCAGCTACAAGTTATGCTTAGGTGTTGGTAGTATCAGTATTAAGTGTGGACAGACTACTTTGAAGTCACATGCTGAATATCAACTAATACATTCTTGTGAAGTTTGCAGCAATTAGTAGATTAATCAGGTATCAATAGAAAATGAATCAACATCTTGGTCTGTGATGTTACACCAAATAATTAGAAATCGTGAGACTTTTTTGACTCAACAAATCAATAAATGTTTAATTCTGGTGTCATTGTTCCCGTGAGAACTGCTGTTTTATTCAGCCTGCTCTTAGATTGAATAAATGCTGGATAGATGTGTGTCAGGGAAATG
Organism: Paralichthys olivaceus; assembly: GCF_024713975.1. Lineage (NCBI taxonomy): Eukaryota > Metazoa > Chordata > Actinopteri > Pleuronectiformes > Paralichthyidae > Paralichthys > Paralichthys olivaceus. The sequence continues at coordinate 14,942,494 of NC_091111.1, forward strand.
GAAATATTCACAGCTCGACACGCTGCAGTCTGGAAGCTGAGCTTTGCCTATCACGCATGAAAATGTTGCCTCACCTTCACTGTGGAGGCAGAACAGTGACGCTTTGTACATAACATGCAATAGATCATGTTATCAGTGCCACATACTGCATATTCTCTATTGTTGGGATAACTTGTACAAAGGACAATAATTCTGGAGAAGAATTTCTGTCTGGGCTGTTGGTTTGACCAAACCACAGCATTAAAGGGCACTGAGGTGAACGTTGTCATAAGTGCGGTGAATGTGGCTAACATTTGTAACGCTAGCACCAGCAGCCAATTTGTTCTTACACAGTCTATATAGATCTGTTTTCCTGATCAAACTGATTTAACTGGTGTCTCCCAGCAGACTATGGTAAAAGTTTAATGTATGAAAACATTATGTGGGTCTAGAGATACATGATGCAGTCATGCCTTGTAGCTCACATGAAGGAGGTGAACTAGCTTGGAATAATGGCCCTGCGGCTCCAGTTCAGTTCAGAAGGCAATAACATGAATAGAAATTAGCATCACTTTTGTTCTGTAGCCCTGAAACATGTTTGCATAAGAGAAGGCTGATGTTTCGCTCCCGGTGGGGAGACGATGGGGCATTGATGTGGATGAGCAACACATTATGTGCTAAATCCATATTTTAATGTTAATGTGTTGTGATGCAATTGATTCATCAAACCTTTAGAAAGAATGGACGGGGTCAAATAGACTTTTAGCTTTTAATGAGGGTAAGAAATTAAGGCCATTCATGAAGCCCAATTTATTCCATTGAACCAATATGTAGACCAATGGGCCAGGTTAAGAATAAATAACATATGTTGTTAGTAGATGTTATGTAGTGTGGAAATTTTCCTTCCTGGTAATAGCCTGTGTGTGTATTGAATTAAAATATGGCCTCCTGTGTGTTTTCACTTTTCACCTTTGACACCAATTTGCCATTGTCTTAGTAGCATTGCTCGCAAAAAAGCTGCTATTAATTGTGATTGAGAACTCTCTTTACAGCGCTGCCTTGTGAAAAAGGGGTTAACTTTATCTGAGTTGTTAGCACTGTAGATAGTACTGTGATGAGTTCAAACCTGCCGGCTGGGGTTTGCATGTTTTCTTCATACCAATGTAGGTTTTCACTTCCCACAGTTCAACAACATGGAAGTTTTGTTAACCGGAGACTCAAAATTCTCTGCAAGCGTGACGGGTTGTTTGTCTGTTTATCAGCCCTGTGACAGACTGGCACAAGGCACATGTTTTGATCAACTGACCAAATATAAGTTATGTACAGAGTGGGACCTATCACCACAGGGGGATGCATAACCTGCACACAAGCTGTGTAAACCCTAATTAAGGCAATTATCTTTTTTTCTAATAATAATACCTTTCTATGATAACATCATTTATAGGATATGATGTAATATTCTTTGCTACCTCTATCTCAATCTAAACAGTTTGCACTCTCTCCTAGCTGCTTTCTGGCTGGCAATAATTTACCTCTCTTCACTTTGTTGACCCAGTAGCCAATAAGGTTTCACCATCAATGGAAATTTCCCCTTTCCACCCTGCTTCGCCACACAGGTCTTATTGTATTTTGGTGTGTTTTTCTCTTTGGCCATACTTTGTTTTGGAAAGCACATTTGTGGGGGAGAAGCTGCGATACCTTGCCACATGTCTCTCCCTCTCCAGCGTAGAAGGCAAGGTCAGCGGTTCACCGTTTAGCTGACCAGTGATACCGGATTGGACACAGTGGCTGCAGTTTGGCTGTCATCCTGCTGCTCTAACTGTGTCATCTCTCAAAGACAATTTCCCTAATGTATTCTATCCGACAGATGACCTATCTCTGTGATATCATTTACGCTCGCCTCCTGCAACAATGGGAACTTCAGCAGGCATGATGGCATGTTCCTTATGAAATGACATTGCCTTCAGGGTACGAATACCAAGTGTCACAGATGTGTCATTTTTCCAGAAGTGGGCTCTCAATTCCTGTCCTCTAGAGGATTGATCTTTTTTTTAACATGCCTACAACTTGTCCGACTCGTTCCTCTTTTTGAAATCATCTTTTTCTAACCCCATGGGGCTCCAGGGATTAAGGCGCTCCATCACTGCGAAGGATTTCTATCAGTTTGATTCCAGAGAGAAGGGGTGGGGTCTGTCAACAGGGCTCGTCTTTGCATTTCCTGTCCTGACGGTGGAGCTGACCTGAGATAGAACGACCCCCACATTTCGTTTTTGAATGAAAACATATTAGTTTGAACGTTTCTTTATTATGCAGAGCTGCTAAAGTGTGTTTAAATTGCATAGGAAGCTGTAGAAGGGCTATTGTCATCCCTTGTCTCACATCAGATGCATTTGCTCAATTGTTTCAGCTCCTGTGTGTATTACATCAACAACCAGCTACAAGTGACTGGTTCGTGAAGCTGCCTAAACGCCCTCAATGGCCCCTATTATACAGAGATCCTGCTATATTGCTGTTATTAAGACACCTCATTATGCCACCTTTGCTTGTTTACAATGAACCAAAGCCCTTTTAATATCATCTGTATGTGTAATTTTTAGATAACATACTGGTGTTCCAGAATCAGAGGCGTGTTGATACTCCCTTTTACTTGAGCACTGTTACTACCTCCTCTGCCATTTTGACAGTCCCACTTTGATCCGGATGTTTAGGGGCCTGACAGTGTAAGGAGCTCACTGTAGATCTACTCCCATTGGAGCAGATAGAGACACCTGTCATTTTTTGGGTTGAAAACGTTTGTCAAGTAGACACATGGATTGTTCAAATGGTAGCAGGAGATCACTGATTAGCTATTAAACATCCCTGATCTTTAAGTGCATCTTTCCTGTTCAAATGATTGAACACATCTATATACATTGTTCATGGTCACAAATGATCCAAACTGCAATCAAAGTGATCTGACACAATCTAGCAGTGATTTGATGCAGCTGCTTGTTCACCCTCACTCGCCCAAACGTCCCTCTCTATCACATGGACACAAGATTACAGCTCTGACTGACCAACAGCTGATTTAATTCACTTTAATTGTATTAGTCTAAATTGCTTGTTTATGACATTTGAATGAAGCCACCTCCAAGAAAAGGAAATGAGTCATATCTCCACAACATGTCTGATCAGAACTGTTCTGTGGGTAGATGAGACTTCCATGTACCTATGTGCGTGATGTGCTTTTACTTGGCCTGAAGAACTGCAGCCTGCAGCTTTGTATTATTTTTATCACTTTGACAGTGAACAAAGCCCTGGTTCTGTTCTCAGCCACACATCCACACCTTACGCTGTCTCACTAAGAGAGGGAAGCATTATTATGGGTTGTAGACATGCAAATGAGCCTGATCTCCTGTTGTAACAGGATGTAGACTTAACTTGCTGTTATCCAAAGTATTATTTCAGCCAGGGAGCTCCCAAACCAACAAGCTTGCTGTTATGGTAACGTGTTGCCACAAAGCCTGATGATTACGTCTTCTACCTGAGGCTTTTCAGACTGTAATCTTTGTCAAGTAGCTGCTGTGTCCTTTACTAAAAATACATTCATGCTCACTAAAAAAAGAAACAAATGCAGAAGTTCAACTTCAGATACTAAGTATAGATGATTTTACTAATATTTTGCATCTTTTAGAGAAGTTCAAACTTTTCCTTGTTGAAACGTTATATCAGTGTGACTCTGGAAACTGATTGAATTGCTCTGAAATGAATGCTCAGTTAAATGAATGCAAGTTAGTTGCTACAGTTTGAATGTATTTTATTTCTTTGACAATGTACGATAAAGACTAATAATGATATACTTCATATTTAGAAATATTAATTGTAGTTGAATGCATTTCTTTTTAAAACATTTCTCACTTCTATGTCTTGTGGCTGCACCAGAAACCACACGTGAGAGTTCAGTATGAAAGCAAGGATTCAACAGTCTGCATATTAGGGCATCAAATTACAGAGCTTTCTTTTTCTTTCTTGTTTCTTCTGTGCTGGTCAGTGGTCAACAGTGAAACTAATTGTGATACCATTTCCTGAAACTCACTTCTCCTTTCTTACTTCAAAACATGGCCAGCCTTTTTTTTAGTTTCCTTTTCACACCAGTTAATGAGCAAATTAAGTGATGACTAATTCGGTACCGCTTAATACTTAAGATCTGCACGGTGGAATCAGCCAAGTCGTGTCTGGAGGAGGACTGACACTTATTTGGAAACAGCAAAGTGTAAATGATTTTGCAACCCACAAATAGTCGGTTAAACATGGAGATCATTTTTAGCTCTCTGAACTGAGAGAACACGTGGATCACACAGCTGGCAGGGGGTTTATAGTCTGTCAGGATACTCGTGGTTTAAGAGACAATTAGTTTTTCCAAAATGACAGGAGTGTGCATCCTTGGATGAGGTGTGCACTCCCTCTACTGAAAGGTTCTCTGTGGAGTATTTCACCAGTAATATTGCTATGCAGTAAAAACTTTTAAAAAGAATTGAACAAAAGTCTATTTACACTGCCTGTTAAACAACAAATTCTGTATTTTGTCTTGCAGTAACAGAGTGGGGTGACGATGTACGGCCCATTACAGAAGAGGAAGCTATGGTCATAGTCAACCACCAGTCAACAGGAGACGTGTGCACCCTCATGATGTGCCTGCAAGACAAGGGCTCGGTAAGAAGAAAAAAAATTGTCATTTATAATTCTATCTTCTTGGTTTTTTTTTGGTTTTTTTAGAAAATCCACAAATACTGCAGTGTTGATGTGGTATCAGTGTGAATAAAAGCCATGCAGAAGTTTGTGGCCTGCAGCGTGTTTTGGTCACATTGGTTGTGTAGGCTGCCGTCTGGGCATGTTTATGTTTCCCCAGTCACACCTCCATTAAACACACTTTGTGTGACTGCACTCAGATATTGAGTTTGACTACATGAAAGTGCAGGTGTGTAAATGGGCCCAACACTCCACGAGGACAGATCGTGATTCGATCAGCCAAACCACCTCTGGAGATGAGGTCAGGGATGCATTGTGACCACAGTCAGTATGTAGATACAATTGTGATGTGAAACTACTTACAACAACTAAGTGAGCAGAAATAATTACGGAATGTTTGAAAAAGGAGAAAACCCACACACTTATTTTTGTCGTAGTGATGTTTGAAGCTCATAAAGTCACTTTTTCAGAAGCAGCCATCTTATTTGTTCTCTGGGTGTTGTATCATTTTCACATTTCCTTTGGCAGACATAATAATCCCACACCAGCGTTAAAGTGATCAAACATAAAAACACAGCTTCATAAACAGCTAACATCTTTTGTCATTTTTTTTGCAAGCCACTGGATATGAAACACATTGTAATTCCATGTGAAAATAGGGTCGCTAACTTTGTTATTGCAAATAAGACATTTGTGTATAATTGTACACTTTTCTCTAAAAATGTACAAATTAAGTATGTTTAGTTCAAGAGTGTTTCTCCAATGTCCAAAGTTGACAGAGAACAAGTTTCACTATAAATTGTGTGAAAAGTTCCCGTTTAAATCATTTTATGGAGCTGGATATCAACCTCTGCTGTTTATTCCAGTTATTTAGTAATGAAAAAGTATAAATAAATTATCTTTTTGTACTTTTTGTTGATTTCACATGACTTTTTGATCATCCCTCAAGGAGGGAGGGAGTTTTGTATTTTGTACACGAGAGAGACATAGTGATGGGATGACGCCTTTTTCAAGTTGGAACAATTGAGTCAGTAGAGACGGGCGGGTCCACGATTTAGCGCTGTGGCTGCATTCAAATTTCAAAATGTGAGTTCCCAGTTTGTCAGGCAGCTGATGTGCAAATACTGAATCAGGGGCTGCTTTGCATTCTTTCACACTCATTATTGTCAACAGGTAGGAAAGCGAAACATGTCCACACAACAGTGCACACACCCCACCCCTGTTTAAACAGGGTACTAATGTATTAGTATAAGATAAAAGTTTAGGGAAAAGAGGTGTCATGCTTCATGTAGTTCTCTGGCAACTTGTAAAAACATAAATCAACAATAACCTCTGTACTATACAAGACATATTGAGACATGACTTTAGTGATGACAGAGAGGAGCTGTACTTGATCGTGTCCCTGAAGGTCATAGGTCCTATGTGTCAAAAGGGTTTAATGTGCAGTACACGTACCTCATCCAGTCTATTTTGTGCATTTTCAACTTTGTTTACGTGGATAAACATTTTTGAAAAGTTTTGCTTGGTGTGGTTATGAGGCTGTAAGTGAGACAATAGGTTATGTTTGAATCATATCTTATGAGTTTCAACTTGAAGTGTGATTGGAAAGTAAAGGGCTCAGATCTACAACTTGCTCAGGTGGAAGTCCAGACTCAACTGCAGCTGTAGGAACTGATACATCTGTGTTTACGACAGCGTTACCTTTGAATGGCAGCTAGAGCACACAGCTTCGCCAAGCCTGAACAATCCTATACGTGATTGTCTGAGTTCTTATAGTAGAAATATAAAAGAAGAAATAGTTGTGAAACAAATCATTGAAAGAAATCTGGTTCTGCAGCCGCACCCAAATTAAATGGGTTCTGCCCAGGACGTATCCCTCCACCAAATTTGATTGAAATCAGTAATTTTTGCATATTTCTGCAAATGCAAACAAACGGGTCCTTGTTTTATTGATTGTTAATTTGGTTGTATAATTGTGTAGGTTGACATGGGGAGTAAAGAGTCACAAAAACATTTCACCCAAAGAATCCATTATTTGGATCCAGACCATGCAGCTGTCCTGCTACCCTGAACATATCATCCTGGAGATTGGCTGTGAGATTGTTTTCTTATGTTTTTTTAGGATGGTGGGGGCAGCTGTGATGATGTGTGTGTTTGTTTTTTGGCTGGGGGCCGGCACTGCACTGGAGCTGCCGAGCTACACTGCACAAACATGATGGCATGATCCGCCTCAACAACTGCATCCCTGGCCCAGTTTATCCTCTTAGCACTGAGAGAACAGTAAGCCAAAGCTGCATCGGTGCATGTCATGAGGGTGGAAGTGCTTTGGAGGGGGCAGTATCATTTTTTGGGGGGGCAGTGGTACCAAAGCCAAAATCCTGTGATATTGCTTACAGGAGAATGTGGGAATTAAGTAGAATTACCAGGGGTTTGTTTCACATGTTCATTGTATTTCTGCTCTCTGTTTCAGGTGGTTCAAAAAATGATGTGGTTGATGGACCATGTGTTTAAATACACCAACTTTGGCCTAGTGTCCTTGATCCATGGGGACTTCTTCATCAGACAGGTAAGATGTCCACGATTCCCACAGAAGGTCCTAGCAGGTTACAATTTTGGCATTGATTTATTTTTGTTGCGGCAACCTTTTTTCTTGCCATCATAAATGGAACATTAACATGCTATGCACTACTTCATGCACTACACATATTTACGTCCAGGGAGCTTTCTTTAGCTGGTATATTAGCCTCAGGGCTACAATGTTGTCTGTTTCCCTCACTTGTCAACACCTTGGTTTTGCCCCTGAAGGTCTGAGGATTAGAAAACAAGCTTTGAGGTCATAATCTAACTCCTGGGTACTGTTGGCTTGTTTCTACAGCGCTGTGCAAACGTGGAATCACTCCCCATCTGCTTGTCCCAGCTGGACAGCAGATATGTCAGTAGGCTTCTTACAGCCATGGTGTCCTCTGAAGTAGGACTGTAGTGTGGGAGGGCTGCTTAGCCCCGCTGGGTCAGACTGACCCTTTGTTGTGAGGTCAGCTGGAGCAGAGCAGCCTGCCCTGACAGGCCTGCACATGGAGCCTACAGGGCCGGGGAATTCCTGAAATAACATGCTGGTTGTTGAGCTACATTTTTGGCAAATAGCTGATACATTTAAAGTGATAGAATATCATAAAACTGGTTGGATTATCTCACAATAAGATAATTTGCATCTACTATATTCTCTAGTCTATAAATCTTTTTTTTCTCTATGTAAATTTCAGAAAATGTACATGAATTAAACATAATTTTAAGTAACACAGTTATGAAAGACCTGCATCACTTGAGGCCTTTCATTGTCATGCATTTAAAGAAATACCATTCCCTCAATAGATACAGTACAGACACTAATTTATCTACTCTTGCTTTTTGTGCTTTGTGACATCAGTCTTATATTTGCAGACAGCTGCTAGCAAGCATGAGCTACCCAGTGGGGTTGTTCGTTAAACTCAGGACAGTCCCATAAAAGGCAGCAGGTGCACATGTGTGAATATTTACGTCACAGTTTGATGGTTGTGCCATTTTTTTGTGCACGTTAAGAAACCTTTGTTTTTACATTCCGGGCCTTTTACATACTGTGCCAAAACAAAAAATTGAATTATCTATATCGCTCATCCCTTCTAGTGTATGCCAGATTACATCAGTTTTAACATTTGCTGCTGTAAATGTTGGGAAAGAGCCAATCCGTTATCTCCGTGGTCATGTTTTCTCTGTGGAGCTATAGGCAGGACTGGCTGGCACCAGGACAAAAGTCTGAACATATCATGTTAAATGACTGATGGGTTGTGTCTTTGTTTGTCCACTTTTGTTTTTGTCAGAAGAAAAGAGAAATGGCCCACACATTCCTGTCTGACTTTCTGAGCTGCAGAAAAATAAGTTGGCAAGAGGGAATTACATTTTTTTGGGTCATGGACTCACATCAGGCACAGTGCCGAGGGTTAGGCACCACCAGCCTGTGCTCGGTCATATCTGTTCTCCTCACCTCTGTGTGATCCCCTCTGACATTCATGTGTGCATCCCTGAAACCCTTCCCCAGAATACTTCACACTTCCACACAGCGCAAACATCTGCCCCAGTCTCCAAAGCATCTGCTGTCCACTGAAGCTGGCAGACATGTCTCATTATGCCCAACACAGCATAGCACACTTTGATGGCAGTCACAGTTATATTATGGCACAGGCTTTTATTTTAAAACATTTTCTGTCTTAAAACTTTCAAATAAAGTATTACTAACTTTATTGTGAACACACTCAACGATCAGTAACATGTGGCTGCTCACATGGATTTATTTTCAAAATAAGACCTGACCAAGTTAAGTAAATTATCTGATCTAATTTACACATTTGACAAAAACATGAGTTGGCCAGATGAGTCAGATCAGTTATTTGAGGACAATCCCCTGCACCTAAATTAGTTTGACTTATTTTTTGTATTTTATTTTGTACATTGATCAAGGTTGTCAGAGTAGTTTATGTTAATGGTGTCACATTGTGTGCAGGCTCATACTGATGACATAACTCGCCCACCAGCCCCACTATCTATTTCATTTTTTATGGACGTAAAACCTATTTGATGATTTTTTTGTCCATCTAATTGAAAAAACTCAAATTTCAAAAATAATAATAATTAACTCTTAAATCTGGCTCTGCAGTTTGAAAGTGAAAGTGCTCCGAGCAGCAGCAGACTCACATCCCAGATTAAATAAAGGAGACTTTATTAGATCACATGAAGAGAGCAGAGTCAACTGACGAGGATGATCTGAAGTGTTTCAAGGGACCAGTGGCCCCAGGCAAAGCATTCTAGTCTTCAACCAAGGCTGTTGGTAGAAAGCCAGTAGCACTTGTCCTCATCAGGGGGTTTCCAAACACGGTGTTGTTAGACAGTCCTGTACATAGTCTATCATAGGATATTAGGGGGTTCTCAGCTGTTCTCTGGGGCCCCCTCTAAGCTCAGGGCCCCAGACAATTGCCTGCTTTGCCTCCCCTGTTGCAGCGCCCCTGAGGATGATGAGGATTTGGTGTCAGAAGATACTAAAAACAATGTAGATGTGCAAAATGTGAGAAGTGGACTGCTACAGTCTGGGTAATTAATGAAAGAGTTAGGTTGCCTGCAGCGAAATGCAACATTAAAGATCTTTGTTAACACAGACTCCACAGATACTGTGGATATATTTCTTTTAAAATGTCCTGTCTAACACCGGTGTTGTCCTGCTGGGAAAACGTCCACACCTTGGCATCCCTTATATTTACAACCAGTATCTAATAGACTGTGATTACTCCCTTGACCAGTGGCTGCTGCGTGCACACGCTGTCAAATCCACCCCCAGCTCCAAATACAAAACTGTAATGATTAAAAAAGAAATATGGTCGGGTACATTTCCTTCAGTACACTTGGCTCTCAAAGCCTCAGTCAAACCGGAGCAAATGTTTCAGGGTCATGAATAAGTTTATTATGTTTGAATCAGAACAGTCGCTGCAGGTAAGAATAGCACATCACAGGTTTTTGTTTTGGCAAAATTATCACACGTTTTGTTGTTTTACTACCAACTGCCGTGTAGACAAATCACACGTGAGCTCACATGAGGCACACAGAGGCCAGCCTGGCTTTGCTAATGCATTTAAAATGGCTTTTGACCAGACCTAACTAAAAATCAATGCCACTCCTTCTGGTCCTGTCCATGCTAATGCTCTTAATGTTGTCAAGGCCATCATGTTGTGCATCCGTTCAGTTGTGCCAGTATTGTTGCTCTGAGTGTTACTGCAGCTAACTTCAGGTTTTGTGTTCACTTGTTTTTCATTTGCTTATTAAGTTAATTCATTTTGCATTTAGCGTCTACTGTTTTTGTTAAATAAATGCCCAACACCTCTTAAAGATAATCGCTGTTTTGAATGCAGTCAGCAAGCTTGAAATCTGTAACTAGACCAAAGACGTTTGATTATGTTGTTTGAATTTTTTTTTTTCTGTTGTTCCTCCAGGGTAAAGCTCACAGAGACAAGCAGCTGATCTACCTGAAAGATCACCTAGACAAATATTACCACAGCCGCGACAGGAAGTGGATAGTGCTGTTCCCAGAAGGCGGCTTCCTGCGCAAACGGCGGGAAACCAGCCAGTTATTTGCCAAGAAGCACTCTCTCCCACACCTGACCCACGTCACGTTGCCTCGACTCGGGGCCACGCACGTTATCCTGAAAACCCTGTCCGCCCAGCTGGAGAATGGCAGCGTGGGCATCGAGACTGTGACCCCCAACCAGATAGGTAACTAACATTTCAATTTCACGAAAAAGTTGTGTTATAAAAAAAGAAGCTGTTCACAAAAGGAATGCACGAAAGTCCACTCCATTAGGAATATCTGTAACTGTTGGGTCTTTGATTTTTTTTCTCCCTTGTTATTTGTCCCTTTTATAAAAGGAGAGGTCAATAAAATATTAGTCATAAAAAATGTATCCGTAGATGAGTAAAATGTCAAACAGACTGAAACATGGAGTCTGGCAAGGGGGGGAGTCTTTTTAAGGGAAGAAAGTAACAGAACAATAACTTAATAGTCAGTCATATTTTTCCAGTTTATTAAAAACTGTAAATAAATTGAATAATTTCCCCCCAAAAAATAGTTCTGTAGAAATCTTTGAAAATAATTTCTGTAGAAACGATGCATACATTTCTGAATAATCCTAAAATTCAACCCCAGGGCAAAACCGAATTCAATCTTAAGACTTTTTAAAGTTAGACAAAACTGAATCCCAGCACATTTCAAATTCAAATGATTAAAAAGGATCCAACCATTCATCTGAAATGTTAAGATTGGTTCTGGGTATGTTCTATCAGGCCTTGTGTGATGACATTGATTTTGCTGAATACAAATAGAGAAAGAGTTGGAGTAGATTTTTTTTTTAAATGCTTTTTAAATGTGCAGATTGGGTTTTTTCTTACTGAGGTTTCTGGCTTTCAAAAAGGTGAAAAAAGAATTTTTATTTTCTTTTTCATTTCTTTTCTTTTACATCTGTGTGAACTCCCGCCCACTGCGTTCAACGGTCCTTGATCATATGTGGTTTTATGACGGCTGGAGGGAAAGGGATAGAGCACGCTTCCAACATGAAGCATTAAATCGTCACCTCCGTGTCCCACAGTCCCGTGGGAGTCCTGTTTTAAATGAAAGGTGGCTGCTGGTGAAGATTGCCAGCAGAGGAAAGGGGTGACGTGCACCGAGGTGCCAGAAATTGCATCAAGGTCCCTGAAAACCCAGTGGTGATTTGCAGGAGAGTCTTTTTTGTCTGTCTAGGGACCAGTCCTAAATACAGCCAATGAGGAGGGAGATAACTCTGCAATTAACAAGCTCTGGGAGTGAAAATGTTGTATTTTTCACTTTTGAACAATAACAACAGAAAGCAAACATCAACACAGCATGAAAACCTAGAGAAGTGTACGTTTCTAAATCTACAGTCTTCATGTCCTTGTCTTTACTGTTTAGCGAGATCCAAGTATTGATGTCACGCTTGCCGCTGGTTGTGCACGTGATCACTTCCTCTCATTTTCTGAAAAAGGTCTGAAATCTTCTGTTTTTCTGTTAAATGCATCCCTGGCTGTGCCTGTTGATTTAATTCCAGTTTGTACAGATAAACTATGAATGCTAAAATGCTGCTCAAGATTAAATCCATATTGCCCCAAAATATGTTAATGACATGATCACAACATAAGGGATTATTGACCTTGTTTCAAGATGAGGGTGAGTAAACCCTTAAATCTAGATTTTGGGGCAAAAATACCTTTTCAGGGTTTTACTCAGCAAAATGATGCTGAGAACTGTCCTCATCAGAAAACACAGTGTCATAATCACAGACACACTGAGATCTCGATGCCTGGGCACGCTGCATACTCTGTTTACCCAGCGGACTCTCTTGGCCTCGCTTCAAAATCCATTTTAAGGGTGTGGTGTGTTAATAGTAATTCTGAGACTTTGGGCCAGCATTATTGAGAATGTGGTCCAGAGACCTCAGCCTTCGTCGACTTTGCAAACACAGCTCTGTGTTCATCAGCCTCAGCACTAACGGCAAGACGCTGTCTGTTTATCCTTCGGTGGGACGGACTGAAGGGGAATCTCTTAATTGGCAGCTGTAAAATTAAGACAACAGTGAGCAGTGTCGTTCTTGTGCTAAATTATGCCTTTTGTGCAGTTTTTGGCTTTCCTGCTAATTTAGAGTCTTTGGCCTTCTCTTCAGTGTCAACATATCACAGCAGAGATTATGTTTGTAACCTCTGGCAGGAAGAGGGACGTTTCAACATCTAACACACATCAGTTTTCAATTGCACATTATGCTTTCCCCTGCGTGTGTGTGTGTGCTGCACATCCAGCTCATATTCCAGTTGATTCTTTATGTATATATTGTTGTGTCCTTTGTTCCTGCAGGACAAGGGGAAGCTGGTTGCTGCAGTAGTGCTTGTCCTTCCACTCGTGTCTTGCTAATGGCATTAAAACCGAGGGCAAGACAAAAAAAACACACATAGCCAGAGGAGCGTTATGTCCCTCATTATCCTCTGTGTGTATGTGTGTGTGTTCAGAGACACAGCTCTGTTTCCCTGTGACCCTCCATGATGCTCTGCAGAGGTGCTCAGAGCTTGCTGACTCACTCAGAGACAAATGGGCCACTTGGAGAAAATGGGATTTGATGTGTGTGCTGTTGTGCATCGTCCATGCAATGTCACCCGAGCTAAATGCACTGCTCAGTGCAGAAACAAAGCACAGGGGTCACTGGTTGCCACTGTAGCTCACAGCCTGCAGAAAGACTCAGTGTGCAGCTCAGACCGATAAGGTTTATGTGTTATAAAACAGTTGGCAGGTAAGCAAAGTCCACAGCTGTGAGTCAGGTAGGGTGAGGCTCCCTGTGACCCACAGGTAAATGGGTTTCAAAGTCCCAACCAATCAGAGGACGTTGTAACCTCAGCTTTTTTCTGGCACCCGTTTATGGAGTTAGACAAATAAATAACGCAAAGTACATGAACAGATTTGTCATTTTATCTTATAATACTAATAATACTTGCTGCTACAAAGCACTGTTCACCTGTTTATTCAAAATTTTCTAAATATTGCATGTTCAAATTCACCATAGGGCTTCTTTAGATCCTCAGCTAAACACCTGCCAAGTCTGAAGTAGATCAGATAAACATTTTTGGAGACATAAAAACAGCAATTCCTCACATTTTGTTACAAATATAAAAAAAATTACCAACTCTGCTGTTTAATTCACTGTGTGCATATGAATAAAGATGTTTGTTTAAAATGTAAAAGTTTTAAATTGCTAATCAAATACTTATACTATATATTGGTGAATATTAAAATGAATACAAAGAAAAATAAAGGCAGTAAACAGAAGACAAGTTTCACACGTATGACGGGACCTCAGGCCTTGTATTATGTTAGTGTACTGGTAAAACCTGAAGTATGCAAACATAGTATCAGCATATGTATTCATGTGGGGAGGGATACACATATTTTTACATTATGATAGTGTTGTATATTGTCATGTAGTGGGAGATGTCACCAGTGTTTAATGTCAATTTGAAATACCTGACAATTCAATGTAGCTCAACTTATATGTTAAAATCTATACGGCCGTAAAGCGTTGCAACATCGCCATCGATGGCCTAATAAACCCAGACGTTAGGCAGTGGAATCTATCACAGTATAAACAGCCTGGCTTAATCTATAATGGCTGCCAAACTCCATAATCAAAGTATTATAAATAGGTGGTGGTCCGCATGATGTGATGTTGCTGGTTGTTATGGGTGACGCTGTTTGTAGGGAGGAACTCAAACTGACAAGGCGTCAGCCGCGATCTGCTCTAACTGCCGTTAATGTTGTGTGCCTAAATCAAAGGGTGTGTGTGTGTGTCTGTGTGTGTGTGTGTGTGTGTGAGAGCTACAGCTGTCTATTCTCCACTTTTGTTTGTGACGTCTCCATCTCACTGCCTCACCCCCCCGCTCTATGTTGTCTGTGTTCTGTCTCGTGAGCAAGATTTCTTGTTGTACTGCTGCTGACCCTACTTTGTCACGTAGGCCTGGCCTGTTTCCTTTGCATGAAGAAGTCGGTGTGTGTGCTCTGTGGGGGAAGTGCTTGCGACACAGTAATTGCCGACTGTAAGGACTGTGACATTAGTCAGGCAGTCAAATGATGCACAGCTTCACATCAGCCTCATTTCAGATTTGTCCTCACTGACCGAGGCGGCTGCTGTTTTGACAAGTTTGTGCTTAGAGCAACACTCACTCGACATTTAGCGAATGTGCTTGTTTTCTATCGAAACCCTCGGGCAGATGTTATGATTGTAATCAGTTTCATCTCTGTGCATCCAGGAAGTAAACAAGGCAGGAAGCTCATTAGAGTCTCCAATAAATATTCGAAATGCTCTCCTGCTACTTCTGTCGACATCTTTAAAAAAACTGCTTAAAACGTATTTTAATCTTCTTAATATGTCTGTTTTTAAGCTTCTGTTCTATTTTGACTACCTTCTTCACGTAAAGCACCTTGAGCTGGATTTTATTCTCTAAAAAATGATGTATAAATTAAGGTTATTATTATTAATAAATGTAGCCAAAATGTGTAGCTTTTATAAAATAATATGCCTGTCGACACTTCTGTGGTGGTTGATCACCTCTTGTGCATCAACATACTACACAAGTAATGCTTGAGTCCACGCCAATCCAATGACTTTATGTAGAGTATATTTACATTAGCCTTTTATTGCCTCTTTTCATTTATTATCTTTTGTTCATGCACAGGCAAGAGCAGAGCTGACCCAAAATAATGAACATAAATAATTGTACACATGCACCCTGCAGCTAAAAACCAGATTTTAATGTCCAGCAGTCCCTCTTGCCTTCCTGTCTCGATACTTTCATCACCCTTTTCTCTCTAATCCTTCTATAAATTGTAAATAAAATGACAAAATATCAGAATGTGTGTTTTCATAGTATTTTATTGGTAAATTAAGATGTAAGCCATGAAGCTTTTGAAAGGAAAACGTCCATTTTACTGTGACTCACAGACGTAGCTTCCAGCCAAATTCAGTTTGGTTGGGGCTTCAGCCGGTGTTCCACCAGTCACTGGCACATAACCAGCCTTCATTTGGCTGCACTGCTATGATAGAAAAATCTCCAGGGACATGTAATGGTTACATACACGGTCTTTAAGATGGAGGAGGTAGGCGTGTTTTGAAATGTCATGGAATCTGTATGAGGCTGTTTCTGCCCTCTGAGTCTGTCTGGTTGGAGTCAAACAGGAACTGGACTGAGTGGACGTGTGAATATGTTTTTTGTTACTAATCCCTGTGTGTCTTCTTGTCCTGCCATCTCACTCCTGTGTTTCTTCCCTGACAGGTAACAAGCGTAGAGGCCTGCAGTGGGTAATAGATGTGACCATAGCGTACCCTAAAGCAAGACCCATGGACATCCAGACATGGATCTTTGGCTACAGGCCTCCTACAGTCACACATGTACATTACAGGTACGGACAAATGTCATTACATTCACATTTTCACTTTTACATCCGAGGTTGGTTCTTGCTTAGTTTATGATACTGTCTTGTGGGAAAATATATATTATATGTACTGTCTCACTTTGATATGTAGAACAACAATGTTGTGCTTACCAGTGCTGATGTCACACTTCTGCTTTCATACATCTACCCAGCTGTATGACTTCTCCA